>NC_037689.1:92183435-92233047 GCF_003255815.1 Theropithecus gelada
TCATTCTTAGCAAACTATCACAAGAACAGAAAACCAAACACCGCATGTTCTCACTCATAGGTGGGAACTGAACAATGAGATCACTTGGACTCGGGAAGGGGAACATCACACACCGGGGCCTATCATGGGGAGGGGGGAGGGAGGAGGGATTGCACTGAGAGTTAGACCTGATGTAAATGACGAGTTGATGGGTGCTGATGAGTTGATGGGTGCAGCACACCAACATGGCACAAGTATACATATGTAACAAACCTGCACGTTATGCACATGTACCCTAGAACTTAAAGTATAATAATAATAATAAATTTTTAAAAAAAGATAAAAATAAAAATAAAAAAAGAGGAAACAAGCTCATCTTCACATGGTGGCAGTAGAGAGAGAGAGCAAAGGAGGAAGTGCTATAAACATTCAAAAATCAGGTCTCATGAGAACTCGCCCACTATCACAAGAACAGCAAGGGGGAAATCCACCCCTATGATCCGGTCACCTCCCACCAGGTCCCTCCCCCAGCACTGGGGATTCCAATTCAACATGGGATTTGGCTGGGGACACAGAACCTAACCATATTGAATCATGCATATCAATTTTACCACTTAAGGAATACCTGTGTATGATTCTAAATTTCTCTAAATCTTCTTTCATCAACACCCTCTTTGCCTCTCTTAGAAGCTAAAGTAATTGAAGGTTTTACAGAACTCCTTTGTATTTTACTCATTAGCATGAATTTCAATTAGTCCAATTTTGCCGTGTTCAATTAATTTAACATTTCTAATGCTTGAGAACTGCAGCATGAGATAATAGTACAAAAGAGTAGAACAGAGAAGTACAGAACTTTATCTGATTCCTTTCCTAAACTGAGCAGCTCTACATTTAGCCAGAATTGTTTAAATTTAGGATTTCTACCCTGCTAATGTACAGGTCATGGTTTAGCTAGTCAAGAGTTTGACAGCAGGCCTTCTTAAAAGGTCAGAATTTCAACAAGTAGTTAACATTTTTGTCTACTTTTGCATCTCTCTTATTTGTTGTCTTCTTATTCTAACCCATCTGTTTTTCTAGCTGAGCCAAGAGGATAAAGAAGCTTCCCTTACTGAATGACAACCCCCACATTGCATGAAATTGCAGAATTGTATTAATATTACACTCACAAGAACTTGTGGTCTAAGAAAATAACAAAATAACTAGAGAATATGGAGAAGCTTGAGACATAATATCAGAAGAAAATCTGTCTTAAATTACTACAAATCAAGGTACACATCCAAGCTGTTAAAACCTAAATAACGTTGTTGTTCAATAAGAGTGACAGCGAGGTGCTTTCTCTACAGTGAAGTGTAACCTTGGCTTCCTAGTCAATAATCTAGTCTACATAAGCTAGACGCACTATCCAGCCACACTTTGGAAGTGTATTCGGTGTCTTTACCAGATTTCCCAGCCACAGAAATACATTTGCTAATGTGGAAAATAGGTTGTAAGAATGTAAGACTTAATAGGTTTAAACACAGTTGAATATTTTGACCACACTTTTGATTTCTGAGGCCCATATGACTTATTATTGGTCCTGGGCCAACAAGGTAACACACACTTGGCTCAGAGCAAAGACTGATGTATGTCACACATTGGCTTTCATGGAAAGAGGCTCTTCCAGCAGAACAGATGGCATGCCACACGGTTCAACTCTCTGTGCCTCTCTTTCATAGATTTTTTTTTTTTAAATGGTCTGGTTCTTTGTGCATGTGTGTTTATTTCTTTAATGTGCAAGGACATCATTTAACTATCCATGCAGTTCTGTGAAGGCCTGCTTGTGTACCAACAACAGCAAAAGCTTACTTAGATTCAGCTCTGGTCATCCAAGATTTATTTTTTTTCTAACAGCAGACAATTAATTCTATTTTTCTAAATAACTTGAACTTCTCTTCTAAAGCTGCTTATTTATTGTGCTTCATATGCTAATCTATTATATATTAGGTATATTTGCATTTTCTTAGTAACAAACCCATTTATTTACTGGAAACGTAAAAATGTTCTCTTTGGTACAACAGATATAATTCCATTACCTTTCAAAAGCCATTACATCTTTTCAAGAATTACCATGGTTTCCATATCAACTCAGTATATGACAGTTTCCCAGGAGATTAATCAAATTAGCTCACTTTATAAAAATAATGCAATAACAATAAGTATTTCTTAAGCTCATGTGCTTTGATTGGTAGAGATATGTTACAAATGTAGGCATGTAGGCTTTTACTTAAAAGAAGTACATCTTCCTGGTCATTATCTTGCAAAATAAATCAAAAGTATAAATATTTTACTTCTGAGACCTCCCTACTGCATCTTTCTATAGTAACAAATAGATTGTGTAAGATAAATGCCATGTCATATTTCATAATCATTTCTTAATAGATACTATCTTTTATTTTTGTATGATACGGTTCTTAATTCAGATAAATGTAATGGTAGTAGCCAGATAATTTAATCTTTAGGCTATAAAACTATAATTCATTAATAAAACTTGAATTTTAATTTGTGGCACTAAATTTTTTTAAGATTTATTGTTATATTTAATTATATTAGTATAAGATTTATAGTGGTAGAGAAACATAAATGAACATTTTGAAGTTTAATTATAGCACTTTTTATTATAACTTCAATTTTCTTGAATACAGTAATCACCAGGTTATAAAATGTTTTATGTTTTAAGGGTTATATGTTTATTGTATAGTTTCTAATATACAATGGGGCTCACATTGTTGAAATAGTAGTTTGAAGGTTTAGCATATTCTGTCTAATAATTTACTTGAACACAAAAAGACAACCTTTCTCATTCTCAAATATATATCTAAATCAGAATTTTTTAAATAAAAAACTCAGCATGATATTATTATTGCTACAGGGTAATATTTTTTTGTCACTGTCTTACAGATACCAGCTTGTCCTTCTTACCTTTTTTCTGCTATCCATTTTCTTGACTAACTTGAAGTTACTATATACACCCTATTTAAAACTAGAAAAATGATTCTTAATTATCATCATTAGAAAACCAGATTTTAAAGGGAATGGCAGCAATTTACCATCTGCAAATATACTCTAGCTGTCAAAATAAATCTGTGGATGACACTACTGTACAGTATTTCAATTGTCACAGAAAATAAGTTTTAGTCAAGGGAGATCTGTTTATTCAGACTCAGACACTTTAAATTAGTTTAGAATGTACACAATCACTCGATATAAAATATTAAAGAAAACAAAATTCAATGTGGGGGAAAGTTTTATTTTAAGATATATTAGTAGAATGCAGATTAATTGATTACATTGTGTCAATTAAAAGTTTAAGACAAGAATAATAGAATTGATTATAAAATTCCCAGCAGAGCAGTAAAATACATTATGTTGCTGTGAAGATAAAGAGAAAACAAGCAAAGTCTGCAGAGATGGAAATAGATAAATATGTAACACTGACTTCTTGGAGCAGTTAAGGATATGGAGAGGTCCACTGAAAACAGCCACACTCATTCCGTGCTTGTCATGGTACTCTTGGCTCTGTGTTTCCTGGCAACACAGTCTTTTGAGAACACTGTTGGGGACAACACTGGTATTAAGCAATCTTCTGTGACTAACAACCTGGCTCTGTTTCTGTTAGATAGGCTAAAAAACACAATTAAACACACATACTTGCCCACAAAACTAGAAATGGAAAGATGTCATTATTTTTCTTGCTGTTGATATTTGTTACATATACAAAGTAAATACTTCTGAAAGATTAAAAAAAAAAACACACATTTTGTGAGTGCACATGTGTGGAAGAAAAGTAATTATCACATGAAATGCACACATTATAAGTGTGAATGTTTGTGATAAGTGGCCAGGATACTTAGGCTGTACATAGAACGTTGTTTCGTACTTTAATACTGTAGTGACTGCTGTGGTCTAATGTTTTTCCCCCAAAATTTCATATGTTGAAATCTGAACATCCAAGTGATAGACAAATGAGAAAACTCTATCTATGAACCAAGAAAGAGGTTTTCAACAGACATTGAATCTGCCTGTACCTTGATCCTGGACTTCACAGCCCCCAGAAGTGTTAAAAATAAATCTCTGTTGTTTCAAAACTCTCCAGTAGATGGTGTCTTGTTATATGAGCCAGAACAGACTAAAAGCAACTAAATACACACATTAGTGCCACAAGGGCAATACATTAAAAGACAAGCATCTGTTTCCAAAAAGCTTTAATGTAATATTTAATAAATATGTGCCTAATATATACATCAGCAACACATATTTTCCTCACTAACATTTGCACAAAGCATTTAACATCAATTAAATTTTTGCATGTAAATATTCAATAAAATTAAAATCATGAAAGATGGTATCCATGGATGATGGTCTGAAATCTGCACAGTCCATCTTTACTGAATTTTATAATTTGATATATCCAGAAATGAAGATTTCTCATATTTAAGTCAAATTTGTTTTTGCAAAATCAAATATATTGACTATGACTTTTGCATCATTCCTTGAATTTGTACTCAGTGTTATTACAACATTCAGGCATGAGAAATCACCATTATATTTGTAGTAAGAATAATTTGAAGAAAATTACATGTAGGTGCGGGATGAAATATTTACAAGGACAAAGAAGAGACCCCCTTCATCACTCTTTAATACCGGAAAAGGCATGTTTATTCCAATCAAATGAATAGATACTGTGAATCTTTTGGTCAACCATTTAACATTCCATAATATTATCTTGATTCTGGCCAGTAAGAAGCTCAAGGACAAATGTGTGCCTTATTTCAATGATACAATACTTAAGGTATGCACGTTTAACAAACTAACCACATGGCTTAAACTTTTTTTTTTATTTTTTTTGCCAATCTCGCTCTGCTGCCCAGGCTGGAGTGAAGTGGCACGATCTCAGCTCACTGCAATCTGTGTCTCCTGGGTTCAGGTTCAAGCAATTCTCCTGCCTCAGCCTACCGAGTAGCTGGGAACTGCAGGCACAGGCCACCATGCCCAGCTAATTTTTGTGTTTTTAGGATAGCGGGGTTTCGCATGTTGGCCAGCCTGGTCTAGAACTCCTGACCTCAGGTGATTCGCCAGCCTCAGCCTCCCAAAGTGCTGGGATTACAGGCCTGAGTCGCTGCTCCTGGCCCACATTCACTTTCTTAATATATTTCTGTATGTGCGTCTCTGGTGGGTACCTCAGAATCTTTACCCGAATGACACATAATATAAATAAGAAATAAATACATATATAAACATAAACCTTATGCAATATTTTAGACATAGTAAGTTTTCAATAAATATTTAATTGCATTAAAAAATGAGGTTTCTAAAATCATCTATGGTGTCTCAAAGGGAAAACTTTTATCACTGAAGACTTTGATGGCAAACAAGACCTTTGGACTAAGACACATTGGAAAAAAGTACACTCAAGAGATTTTTTTCCTTACGCTACCATGCAATATTATTTACATAAAAATCACTTTATATTTTTTAGAACCTCAGTTATTCTAAAATAATCTATAGATAACATGTATATGATACATATTTAAGGGAAAGATAAATGTAGTTTACAAAATAGCTAGGAATCCAAATTTGTCTCCCTCATTGTTATGATTCTCAGAGAATATTTCATGGGAACATTTACATCATATTGTTGTAATTAGGTAACTTTGCATAAGAAAATAATCTAGTATAGTAAAAAGAAAGAAGCATTTGCTGGATTTCTGCTGTTTTAAATTCTTTCTGTATGTTTGTATCAGTTTATTATCCTTAGGGAGTAATCCATCACCTCATAACTCTATGGCTTTAAAAAAAAAAAAAAAAAAAGGAATAGATTGCTCCCATTCATGCATGTATAGACTGTACAGTTGCCACATTCTGGCTGGGTTTGTCTGAGGTCAATCGAACCTGCAACTTGAGTCCAGGTCTCCACATGTCTCTCATGTTTCTTGGACAAACAGGCTGGTAAGGGCAGCTCTCGGTCCTTCCCAAGTGATGAAAAAAACTCAATATGATAAGCCCAATCATGCATGTAGACATCAAGTCTCTGCTTAAATAACAATTTGGCATATTATGTAAATATATATTACATATGTTATGTACGTGTGTGTGTACATATATATATATAGTATATATATGTTTTTTTGAGACAGAGTCTCTCTCTGTCGCCCAGGCTGGAGTGCTGTGGCACCATCTCGGCTCACTGCAAGTTCCACCTCCCGGGTTCACACCATCCTCCAGCCTCAGCCTCCTGAGTAACTGGGACTACAGGAGTCTGCCACCATGCCTGGCTAATTTTTTGTATTTGTAATAGAGACAGAGTTGCACCGTGTTAGCCTCGATGGTCTCAATCTCCTGACCACGTGATCCACCCTCCTGCATACGTATTTTATTATTAACATTGTATGGCTGGCTGGGTGAGAGGAAACATCTCTTGAGTACAGTTTGTATTAAATGTTCTTGAGTTCATCTTATTCCAACATCTTTATTTATGTCAAAGTTCACTGATTACACACCTGCCAAACAAAGTTATACGACTATCACTAAAGTCAAAGATAGGGAAGTACCCTCTTCTAATGAGAGAAATCATAAACTCTGGCAAAGAGTCTAGATATATGAGAAACGAAGACTTGGGGCCAATAATTTTATTTTCTAGTGCCTTCTCCATTTGTCACATTTAGTCACATCTCTCTCTTTCCCACACACAAAACACCTTCACCCCTTTCTCCAGTAACCTCAGAGTTGTAATTCAATAATAATATTGATGTCCACAATACCATGACGATTTAAAGTCCAGAATCCCATGACCAGCACCCGAGTGTGCCCTCAAGTCCAAATTCTTGTAACACTGAAAACCACATGTTACACTAGATGTTAAATGTCTATGCATTTTTCTTTCAGCCCCAAAAACAGACTGGCAAAAGGTTTTGTTTGACTTTCAATGTTCAGAGTCAAGTAGAATAAACTCCTCAGAAGCGTTCTTGTATGATACATAATTTAGAGTATGTACCCACCAAAGTGTATTGAATGATGCATTAAAGACATGTTAATACACCTTTGTTAGTTTTCAGACAAGTTATTGAGCACATTCAAATGTAGTTTGAAGATAAAATTAATTCTGTTACAGTTAATATAACTCTAAGAGTTTTATATGAAAGGCGGGAGACAGGATGAAAGATGTGTCAGTAATCAAACTGGAGATTTTTCTATTGCATATTTTTATGTTTTTTCTTCAGAAAAAAGAAAAGACAAATGGAAATCTAGAAGAATCAAGAATATTTAAGTGTGAAATATATATTACATTTGAGAGAGCTTTGTCCTGAGTAGCATGACCTATCTCAGGAGAATGAGTCTGATTGAGCAAACTTGCCTTGCTATGTAAGGTAATGATTGGGTATGAGTAATTAGACTTTCTGACTGGCATAAGGAGAAAATAATTGTTTTAAGTAACATTTTTAGGGAATATAGGTCAGCAAGAATCCTGTCCAGAATTGGGGTGCATTCCTGAGAGGGACTGCAAGGGTTACCACAGGGGGCCTAAGATCTGTTTGGGCCTATACTAATGCAGCGATTGTGTTCCCATCTGTACTCGGAGGAAAACGTTCTGAGAACATTCCCGAGTTCTCTGAATTTCCTCAGGCTAGTCTTAGTGGCTCCTCTGTGGAGGTGGATTTCCGCCCAGAATGGTCATTCCCATTGCAGCTTGATATGGGGCACATACTTCCTTAAAAGTCATCCTGGCATTCTCATGATGTGTCTCCATAAAGCTCCCTGTCCTTACCTATACCAGAGAAATACTTCTCCAGGGGGCAAAATGTGGATGTAGAAAATTATCTTTATTACCCTTCCACCACCCTTTTATTTTCTTTTGCCTGAGAAGCTGTTTGCCCAGACCTATGAATCTCTTCGTTTTGACCTCTGCTTGCACCTCACTTTCTCTTTTTACAGAATAGGAAACTCTCCTATCATCATCACCTTCTGTTCCTTTGCCTTCGTTTGTTTTTCGTCAATGCAGCCCTCCCACTTGGCAGATGGCCTATTTCCTGTTTATGGTATATGCCCCCACTTAGACATAAGCTTCATAAAAACAAAATGTTTGTCTGTTTGATTCATGGCTGTTCCTCAGTGTCAGCCCTTTTTGAGCAAATGGATGAACTTCCTCCTTTCCTCTGTACAGAGGCTATATCTGAAATCTATGCTTAAAGATTCCCTGTATTAAGCTTGAGGCATTATTTTTTCAGGGATTACTTACACAGTACCATGTGCATTTTATTAGAATTCCCAATAATTTTCAACAGTAATAATGTTTTAATACTTAAAGAAGAGGCTTAAATGATCGGATTTCAAGAGAAAGAAAAATACATTTCAAATATGTTGGCACTAAGTAAAATTCTCCCTTTTTTGCCTAACTACATAGTGATAACTTGGGTAACTATGTGAAAAGAAGACATTATTAATTGGCTCGACTGGTGTAACCTACTAACTTATCTGGTAAAGATATAACTACTTATCTTTCTTGAGAGTAAATTACTAGCAGAGCAAAAAAAGAAGGTGAGATCTCTATGTCAACACCTTATACCATGCCTTTGAAATTATTGTGTGGCTGTTCATTTTTAACATCATCATTAAAGTTAAGATTGATTAGTTAGCATAGATAAAGACTATTTCTGCATAATTGGTTTAAAATTAGAAGCCAATTAATCCTCTGAACATAATCAGACATCTGAGAATATATTAAATTATCTTATTACCTGACCTCTTATTTATAATTAAATAGATATGTAAAATTAAAATAAATGTTTAGAATCAATATACAGTGATAAATCAAGAGAAATTTGTATGTTTGAGTTTAGTTACATTTAAGCTTTTATAATTCATTTTATTTGGAATATATACATATAGATACACATAAGCATACATAGTTAACTAGGTAAAATAAATTTCATCAAATCTCTGACCATTTATACAGGTTGCTCTAATTTTAAACACTGACAAAACATGCCAGAAAATTCCACAGACCTTCATAATTAAATTTTCCAGTTATAATAAACTCATAATCTTTTAGGTGAAAAATAAATAATAACCTTATTTATATGTACATATTATAGTAGACAATGCAAAGGCCCACCTAAAAGATTCATAACCAAAGTACTGATATACTAACATATTAACACATTATAATAACTATCATTTTAAGTCACTATGTTTGTGGTAATTATAGTATCAAGGGGATATTCACATATATAAATATCAATATATATACACACACATTCAAACACATAATGTTAATAAATATATCTTATAGTCTCTTGGAAAATATATAATTAGATAAAGGAAATAGGGATTGCCAATGGGAAGGAAGTGCAATTTTTTAGAAGAGTAATAATAAAAAGAAATAGATGGTTTCAAAAAGTTCTTTGGCAAGGTGAGATTTGAGTATCATCTTGATTGAAGGTAAAGGGTAAGGCTTGAGTGGATCTGGGACAAGGGCATTTCAGGCAGATGGATTTGAGATGAGGGAGAAACAGTTAGAAGCAAGAGAGCTGGGAACAGAGTAAGCAAAACACAGGGTGGTAGGAAAGAAAATCTGAGAGGTTCTTACATTGTCTGTAGTAAAACAGAGGGTAAGTTTTTAATTATACATTTTGTCTTAAGCAGAAACTTGTAAAATGCAATTAAAATGGCTTACTACAAACACAAATTAAAAACAAACACAGAAGACTTACAAAATGGAAACAACATTTAAATATGAGTTCAATTACAAAATTAAATTTTTATAAATACAAGCAGAACAAATATACGGTAGAAGAAAAGATCTACAGCAACCATATCTTGTTTACAAAAATGGCACAGACAGGAAAGAACAGTTTCTGGACCAGCCTTGGTCCAGGAATCCCATTCGGAATTGCTCTGATATCTATGGACCATTTAAAGGACTTTTCTTTTTTACTTTTTCTTTTCCTTTTTTTTTTTTAATTTATTTTTTTCTGAATGAGACTGGAAGCCACTGTAAGACTTCCAGTGATGTTTTTATGTCTACATTTTATGAGTAATAGTCTGACTACTTTGTAAAGAATAAATTATAGGGGGTAGATATGAAAGCAGTCAATCCAGCAAGGAAGTTATCAAAATAATCCAAAGAAAGAATGATGGAAGCATTAACTCAGGTAGTGGTCAAAGAGGTAAAAAATGTTGAAATTCTGGACAAACATTGAAGATAAAGCCAATGGAATTTACAGATGACCTTTTTTTAAGGTAGAAAATGTGGAGTAAAATGAAAGATGAATGAAAGTTTTGAAATCTGAGTATGCTGAAATATGTAGCTACCATTTCCTTAGAAAAATTGGGGGTAGAGTAGATTGAGGGGGTGAAGGGTCAGGAGTTTAATTTCAATGTGTAAAATATTACTACATTTTTATTGCTCTGTAAAAAATTGCTGAAAACTTAGAACACCAACCATTCATTACCTCACAGTTTGGGTAAGTCAGAAGTCTGGGCTTGACTTAGCAGGAATCTCTGCTCAGAGTCTCACAGGGCAGAAATCAAGCAGTCACCCACACTGAGGTCTCATCTGGAGCTCCGCGTCTTTTTAAAAGTTTATCCAGGTTGTTGGCAGGATTCTACTCCTTGAAGTTGGAGAAATGAGTTCATGCTTTCTTGCTGACTGTTAATCAGAGATTGTTCTCAGCTCCTGTAGGCCACATGCTGCTGTTCCACGCAGGTGTTCCTCTCTATAACATAACAGTTCTTTGTTCAAGGCCAGCAGGAGAGTCCCCCTAGTCAGCTACCAAGGAATCTTCTGTAAGATAACACAGTCATGAAGTGACTATCCCAGCACCTTGATAACATAACATAACCTAATCAAGAGAGAAATCTTTCTATTATGCTCACAGTACCTACGCAGTTATAGGGAGAGAATTATTTATGGTGTATACACTGGGGACTGGAAATTTTGGGAATCATCTTAGAATTTCTTACACCACACTTATTTTGTATCTGAGTGGAGACATCAAGTAAACTGTTAAAGACAGATGCCTGGGATTTAGAGAAAAGTCTGCGTTGGAGGTTCACATCTGAACATTTGTTGGTTATTTGATATTTATGTCCTTTCCCCCCCATACACATTCTCATTTTTACTGTCATAATCTATATCACAGGAGACAACATTTATAGAACACATGTTCCAGCTTTCTTTACCCTCTGATTCTAAGCTTTCTTCAACCAGTGGAAAACAACAATTTTCCAAATGTCAGAGAGCTTGAACATGGCTCTCAAGTTGACTTCCAAGCCTTCCTAGTGCTCCTTTTGGATTTCTCCTCTTCTGTGATTATAAAACCACCTTTGCAAAAAGTGTAACAGTAAGAAAAGAATGATAGTCAGAGATTTAACCTAAGAAACTCCATCTTGCCTTTAATCTCCAGTCTTCCTTTGGTCATTCCTAGGTGTAGGCTAAACTAACTTTGGGAGGAATTTAGTTTATAGTTTAACTTTAAAACAAAGATCATAAGTGCCCCTCCCAGAAGCAAATCCCCTTCTTGCTTGGGGACAAGACCTCCTTTGTAAAACTAACAAATTAGCCACAAGATTAGAAATTATGGCTCAGCAGTCATTCAACCAGAGGCTACAAGGTTCCTAACTTCACTGATTGCTCCTATGAATCAAATTGCCATTGTAAGAAATAAGATTGATGTTTCAGGTCTTTTTCAGATCCTGCATGCGAAAAACTACCTGGCACCACCCAGACCTATTGGTCTCACCTGGCTCACCTGGTCTTGTTGTCCCCATACAGGATTTGACTCAGCACAAGAAACAGCTCCCAATAAATGCATCCCCACCCCAACCAATCAGCATTAAACATTTCCTAGCCCCTGCCTGCCAAATTCAATTTTCAAAACCCTAGCCTAAACTAGTTCAACCATTCTGGAAGACAGTGTGGCAATTCCTAAAAGACCTCAAGACAGAAATACCATTTGACCTAGCAATCCCATTACTGGGTATATGCCCAAAGCAATATAAATCATTCTACCATAAAGACATATCATGTGTGTGTTCACTGCTGCACTATTCACAGTAGCAAAAACATGGAATCAATCTAAATGCCCATCAGTGATAGACAGCATAAAGAAAATATGGTACATGTATACCATGGAATACTATGCAGCCATAAAAAGGAAGGATATCATGCCCTTTGCAGGGACATGGATGGGGCTGGAGGCCATCTTCTTTAGCAGCCTAATGCAGGAAGAGAAAAACAAATATCATGTGTTCTTACTGATAAATGGGAGCTAAATGATAAGAACACATGGACACATAGAGGGGAATATACCACACTGGGTCCTATTGGAGGGTGGAGGGTGGAAGGAGGGTGAGGATCAGGAAAAAATAATGAATGGGTACGAGGCTTGATATCAGGGTGATGAAATAACCTGTACAAGAAATCCCATGACAGAAGTTTACCTATGTAACAAATCTGCACATGTACATCTGCCAGTGTTACCCCTCCTTGTGTAACAAACCTGCACATGAACTTAAAAGTTAAAACAAAACAACAACAACAACAACAACAAAAAACCCTAGCCTTCAAATTTTCAGCGAGGCAGAGTTGAGTAAAAAATAAACTCTGATCTCCCATTTAGCCAGCTCTGCGTGTATTAAAATTTTCTCTATTGCAATTCCTTCATCTTGGTAAATTAGTGCTATCTGAGCAGTAGGCAAGAGCCCGTTGGGGAGGTTACAGTTAGAACTCTTCCAAGGATTTGATGACACCATTGCTTCTCATTCCCCCTTCAGCTTAGGGTTAGCAACAGCTCTCCACCTCACTGGTGCTAGTTCCTGCTGGCTTCCCCATTCCCTTACCAGTTGACAAATTCTCTTCACCACTTGATAAATAGTTCTTTTGCTAAACTTTCTTTTGCTAAACTTTCTTTTGCTATCCTGTGGAATCTGCCATCTTCCCTGCTGATACTCTCAGCGGCACAGATATCACTAAACAAAGTAAATAATTGACTGAAATCATTTAATTCACCAAATTAAATGGAATAAGGAACATAGTCCTTAGGTGAGCATGTCTTATATAAGACTGGTATGGTAAAGCTGAAATAAGAGTTTATTACTAGGTAAAGAAATTTTCTAAAAAGCCTTAACATAGTTCAGTGCAAAGATTGTATTATATCGGTGATGTGAAACAAATACACTGTAAACCCAATTGAAGGACAGAGAAATCACTCTATGAAAGGCTTAAAATCTTTAGTGCAGGCGTTGGGTTAATGTATGTTAGATGAGGAAAATGCATAGAGATGAGACCTCAAAGGCACAAGAACACATATTCAAGGAGAATGGCAAAAGAGGAAGTGACAGTAGCAGTATATAAAATGCGTATTTTCATGACCAGTCCTCAGACTGGCAATCATGTAAAAACACGTTGAGATTTAGAGGCTGCTCTCAACAAACCCTACATCACTTGAATAAAATCCCTTCAAGTTTCTGTCTTAGTATCAATATGACAATGTCTAGACCAACATAGTAATTCACAACTAATACATTGATCTTCAATTTCAACCAAGACAAATATTTCCCCACTTCTGCAAGAATATTCCCAGCCTCTTGAGAGAAGAATGGTGTAATAGCATGACTGTGTAGGGAAAATGGTGTAACTAGCTCAGTTTAACATGGTGGTTGTAACACAGTGGTATTGCTGTGAATTCCAACATCCTCATGTAATCTCTGTGCAGGTATATTGCTTAATATCTATGAGCCTCTATTTTTTGATATGCAAAATAAAAAATAATATTAGTCAACTCAATATGCTGTTGTGAAGATTATATAAGTTCATGTATGTCAAGTGTCAGGCACATATTAGATATTCAACAATATTTTCCCTTTCTCAATTTTTTTTACTTAAAATCATAATAAATACAAGTCAAACTAATTTTGATACAAAAAGTTAGTCTTAGATATTTGTGATAATTACTGCTTGCAATATATTCTATACAAATATAAAATATTATAGCACTAATATACATAACTTTTGTATAAATGTTGTATTTGAAAAGGATATTAGAAGCACGTGCCTTGGATGAGCACTATAATATTCAGAAAATGAAAAACACTGGATGTTAATTTGAATTTGAATTTTTTTTTTACCCATTGACATTTCAGGTTTTAGGAATAACTGAAATGGATTCACTTTTCCTTAGGCTGTGGACAGCATGTACAGGATCACAGATCACAATAGAAATCACAGTGAACTCATGGCAGCAACTAGAGCCATGTGGCACACAAGCAGCTAAATCCATGCCACTCCCCAAATGCTTACAATTACCTCCAAACATTTTTTTTTCAGACTACAAATAATCAGAACAAACCTATGAGATAATTTAGTTAGTTAACATTTTATAATGTAGAATTAGAGCCTTCTGCCAATTCTATAGTGTGTGTCCTCTACACATATTAATCACTGGTATAGAAAAATTAGTAGCGTACAAAAATATGAGTTTAGGAAAATTAGTGTCACTGATGGCAGTTCTGAGCACAAAAAGTGCTGCCCTACACTAAATGAGGCTATTTCCTTTATTCACTTTTATATTCCATATCATTGAATAAACCAACACAATATAAAGAAATAATGTATTCACAGCTTCTAAGTGCTGCACATTAAAATGTCCAGGATCACCAAAAGTGTTTTATCGTTCTGTCGTATTCTAAATGCTGTCATAAGGCCTAAATTTATTTTCCCGATACAAATTACATCTTAATTTTCCTATAGTTTGAAATAGGAGCAAAATAAACTTCTGCTGGCCTTTTGAAAGTCACTCTGGCCATTTCTCAGGGATTTTGCCTTCGGTGATGTGAATTGTTTTCCCCAGCAGTCATAGAAATGCCTATTTCCCTCAGAGATGGAGAAAGCAGGCGCAGAGTTCCTCACTAAATGTAAGAGACCTGACCAAGACTGAGCCAAATTTAGGAAATAATACTGAGAAATAGGGACCTTAATGAAGGATAGAAAAACCCTGGCTTCCTTTTGCCTGGGGCTGGGTCCCCAGAGGCTTGAATAAATATATAGAAAGATGTAGAGAAATATGTACAGGAAGCAATAGGAATTGAATAACGATAATGTATTTATAAGCAAATTATCTGAGTGTGAAACTGTCACCTTTTTGATTCACATAGCTGTATATTACCAGAAAATCAGTTAGAGAAATGTGTCATTTATATGTTTGTCTAACTTTAAATATAATCTGTGAAACTGGGAAAAGTACATGTGCATACATACATAGAGTTAGTTTTATTATATAATTATTGAATACTGCACTGCAGTAGGCTAAATAACATGCAAGAAAGTAATTTACTTTTTCAACATATGATGGTTACTTCATGTTATGATTCTCAATATATTTTGAAAGAAGCGTTATTTTGGTAATTTCACATCAACTAGTGAAAATGTCTTTATGGTCATGCTGCCCTTTTAAACTATGTAGACCAAATTTAAACTACCTTGCAACTGTAGTTATACCACATTTGCCTAAGGTGAAGGACATAAAAAGATTTAAGTTTGTTTTTTGAAACATAAATACATAGAATTAAATAATATTTCTACACTTGCTATTTCATTATTTAGACTTTAAATAATGTCTGATTAATTAAATAATATTTCTACACTTGCTATTTCATTATTTAGACTTTAAATAATGTCTGATTATCTCCAGAAAACATGTGTGATTATGCTTCTAAGGGCTTTATTTTATTTTAGCTTTTATTGCAAATGGGTAAATATTCATTGAATTTAATCACCCATAACATTGTATTTATCATTAATTTATTGTTAGGGAAAATTATGAAGATCTCTATCCTGTCATTTTTTTAACTTTATAAAAAATAATAAATTCTTAGGATACCTTCGCTAACATGCTCAAGTAAGAAATCCCTTTACTTACAAAATCATTCCCAATTAAGGGAGCTGTTTTGTCATAGAAATAAAAACATTATAAGTAGCATTTATGGTAAAAAAAATTGAGTTTTTTAAACCAACTGTGGAGAATCAAGGGTTTGGGTTTATGTAAATATGAACAATAATGTCTTGTTTTCTACTGTGTGAATTCCTAGTAGACTGAAAACTAATTTCTTCAATGGATTTATTATATTGGCCTGGGATACTTTTCAAGTAAGGTACAAGATTTTGACTAAAATATGTTGATCTATGTATAGCTATAAAACTATATCTAACTCTGTCGTCTGTAGCCCTTCCTCCTTACCTGTATCCACAACTAAGTACTTGTCTTGCCTGCTCACACACACTTCCCGTGAAACCTGTGGGATAAATTCCCCAGAAGAGATGTGCTCTCTGGTTGTCTTTTGTAATTATAACCTAAGAGGACAGTTAGCCTGGTTATTTTTTTTTTCTAGTGAATATTAATTATTTTCTTAAATTTCCTGGTACTATTAAAAATTAGATGACTATCTAGACTAACATCTTGGAGATTATTAATAATTATGGGTATATATTTTACATTCCCTAAATTTTTATTAGAGACTCTTTGAATCATTATGCTAGACACTGCAAAAACTATATTTACTTCACATTTTAGAGTCTCCAAGAATAGCTAAGAATCCAGGTCTTAGCTAGAAATTTTGTCCTTTCGTGTTCAGAAATTTCTGCCTTGAAGTAAGGAAAATACTGTGAGTTTCCTTTTTGTCATTACATTGGATTTTTCTATCCTAACAAAGACGTGCTCTCACCTGTCAGTTTTTCACTTGAAGTGCCCTAAGTGAGGAATGAGAGTGCCCTAAGTGTAACATAAGTTCAATTTCTGTCACTTTACACAGGCCTTTCTTGGGCATAGTCTATTTGTACTTCTACCCATAAAAACTTACCTGAAAGGTGTAGCTTAGAGTAGTTATTCTTTCCTAAGGGAAGCTAAAAGAATCCATGGCAAATATGTTGCTTTATCTCTCTTCTGGGCTAAAGAACTTGCATTTCTCTTGCTCCCAATGGCTGTAGCAAAACCATATTTTGATCTTTTCTTTCTGATGAAGCTGTCATTTGGAATTGTTTTCAAGATTGCTGGATTTTAGACCTGATTCATTGCCAAGGTTGGCTTCTGGCTATAAAATTATAAATCCTAGAGCTAAATGTCAGACCTGAGAACAAAAACACAGAGGTATAATTCTGAAAAACCTATATTTATAAAATTTTACTTTCTTGTTTTATAAGTATTTAACATGAAATAATCCTAATATACTTTATGTAGTACATTTACATTTAAATTATATTAATGAGAAGTGTGTGGTAAGAAAATAACCTAGGGATTGTTTGAATAAATAAAATGTACTTTATCTGATCCTTTGTAAAATATGCAAGTAGCCTTGGGTTTCAGATGGTGCTTATTTTGTTCAACGACAAAATGATGATCGGGATAATAAAGCTTTTATTTTTTTTCAGTACAAGTGGCATCTTTATCATCTGGAATTGACAAGTATGTGACTTAATGCTTCATTTGATAGAGGATATTTTAAAGGATAAGAGCTGAGTCATGCTTTATAGTAGCAAATTAATCCTTAATTAGTGAGATTTAAGTTACTAGTTATATTAACTGTGTCAGTGATAAATTGAATAATATTTATTCATCACTATAATCCAAAGTAAAAGTGCTTTCTTTCTCCTCACAGGGTTAAAATGCCATTTTTTATTGGTAATGTGCTTTAAAATAATTGAAAACTACTATTTATACTGCCAACAATGGTGTGAATATAAAATAAATGGTGAAGAAATAAACTTTACTACATTTTACAGGAACAAAATACCTCTGATTTCATAGCAAACGTTTTCTTTTTGAAGCAGAAAAGTGATATTAAAATAAAGGCACATCTTGATTTTTAGAAAAATTCTCAACCAATAGCAGAAATACTCTAAAAAGTACATATAATTAAATTGTATATTAAATATTTCAAGAATTATTAATATGGTAAAATTTCCATTAATAATGGCATTATAAATACATCAATATTTTCATAAATTGTTCATGATAATTGGACTTTTCAAGTGGTATATGTAATATGCTGGAAAGTATAAAGCTATTATATTTTCTTAAATAAAATACTTACTGAATCACTGGCAAACCAACCACAGAAGATTCTCAAATATGTCAGATTGCTTGCAAATATCATTCTTATTTCCCAATGTGCACTAAATAAGCAACGAAAAAATAAAATTTCTGTCAACATACATAAACAAAAGGGGGATTGGTTAACGGCAACAGAAAATATTTCAGTGAAGGAAAGTCAAGAAGTAGTTACCGACTGGAAGAGCAGAAGAGGTAAAACATCAGGTCTGTACTGATGTAAGAAGGGTGTGAATTCACCCCATAGATCCAAGAAGAGGCTAAAGTCACCAATCATTACAGAAAATGGGGATGACCCATGAGGCTAAAATAGATATTTTAATAAAAATCTAAATATGAAATAATTATAATGATGATTTCTGTCTTGCAACCTGTAAAAACACATAATTAAAGCTCCCCATCTTCTGAAAGAAAACTTGGACCAGGTTCCTGAAAGAAAAATACAGACAATTTCTTGAATAAGAAGGCTCAGGGAACCCAGGTCAGATGTGAAACTCATAAGATGAAATAAAAATTGCATGCTGAGAACTGGGACTTCTGGTTTCTTTTCTCTACTTGATTGCTAATATATTGACAGCCAAATAAACGAGGCCCACACAAATGAGGGACTCTTAGCCTAAAAACAGAAAGACCCCAAGGAAAAGGTATGGAATATTAGTATCTCTTTATAAAAAAGGGGAATATCATTTCTGACCAGAATACCATATAGCACACCAGTTAACAAGGTCCCAGCACTGCCTCAATCTTCAACATAAATTGAAAGCTAAAAAGCATCATCTGCAATCCCTTATTATAAATGCAGAAACCAGCAACTAGAGCAAAATCAGCAAAGGATGACAGGCATAGGAACACAAAAAGAGAAATGGAATTATATTCTAATGTCCTCAATTAATGAAGGGGTATCAATAATTGACAGCATGAAAGAGGAGAAGATGATAGAAATCACATAAGAGTCTCACTTGAACAAAGTTACTGGAAAAAAGGAGCAGACGATTATCCGGAAACGTCACTGGGTAGCAATGAGGTCACTGAAATAATTACCTCGGCCTAACACACAAAGTGTATTTAAAAAGAATGCCCTTTACCTGAGAAGGCTGTTGGGAAAGCTGTATCTACAAGGATCAACCACTTCTGAAAAGGTGAAAAACATCAACAAATTGACTTGCAGACTACAAACCCTCACCTTCCCACTCACTTGTGGGAACTAAGATTATTGAATAAGTTATCATATAGTAGTTTTTCTGAAACAGATAAATTTGTAAATAAATAAATGAAATAATCAACATCTATATTCATTTTATATTTATTTTTATATGCTATCTAGTATTGCCTAATGACCTGCCATCCAAGACAAATTTTCTGTCTTTGCCTTTTTCCAATTTAAACCCCTTTCTAATACATGATCACCTCAGGTTTGGGATTGCAACTAGGACTTGTGAATGTGTATATTGCAGCACTTCCCAGGTTAAGAAAACAATACTTGTTACACCTGGGCAAATCCTATATATTCCACCATAACATATAGTATCATCAGTGTCTACTCGAGTCACCAGACAAGTATTAGCTAATGATTTAAAATACTTAGAAGGAGGATAGCTTATTAATTTCAGCAGATATTAAGTATTTATTGAATGAATTTGGAACATAGAGGAGATTTTTAATTTATAGCAATATGTTTTAATAAGGCAAGCTAACACATAATAATTTTATGTTTTGAGCTACCACATATCTTCTTTAATCTGTATTTATTTCAATTGAAATTAATTCTATCTACCACAAAGTTTCACTTAAAGAAAACATAAGTTTCATAGCCTTTAGCCTTGTTTTTTCTTCTGAAAAGTGCAAAAGTGGGATACTACCATATGAATTTGAATAGTGGCATATTCTTCCTTTAAAATATCTGCAAGGGAATGTGTTTCATTTGTTTGTAGTGTTCTGTTTTTCTTAAAGTGTCTGTAATGAAATGCTTCTCTAATTTGGTATTGCTCATCTGTGATAGTAGGAATGTTATCCCATCAGCAATATGCTTGAAGCTCTCTTTTTAAGATTATATACAGCTAAAGTCCATGGGAGCTGCCTCTAGGTACAGTGTGGAGCACATCATAAAATCAATTTTAACAAATGAATTAGAAGATGCGTTACACAAGTAGCTTAGAATATTATTTAAACATTAAGTGTTGAACAAAAGCAAAAAAAAAAATAAGATACAACTCAATTCAATTAAGTAAAACTAGGTTGCTTTAAGGGCAATGTTTAGCTCCCACTTGTAAGTGAGAAAATGTGGTATTGGGTTTTCTGTTCTCAGAACAATTAAATAAAAATGTCATCAAATTAAAAAAAATAGTTATCTGACTTGAAAAATTCAAGGTGATTGCCAGTTATCTATATTTTATATACATTTTGGATTTCACTTGTGATGGCTGCAATGGATAATTCAAATAAAACAAGTAGTCTTGGTGTCAATTACAAAAAGCTTTTATTTGATTAGAAAGATTTTGAAAAAATATTATTTTTTAATATTTTTAATCATTGTATCTTCTTAAGCCAAGCATCATTTAAAATGTATGGTTATAGTTTTTTCCTCCGTCTTTCTAACGTAATTCATTACATCTGAGAACATAAAGCTCCTTTATCTTGAAGCCTAATTGGATGATGATGCCTTTTATCCTCAGAGAAGTGTTAGATCTATCCAAATATCAATTCTGAGGTTAAATAACTGTTAGTGGCATTTTAGGTGTCAAAATGTATCACAATTTGCCTGATTTTGTTTTATTTATATTTAAGATACAGGGTGTTTACTTTATAGTAATCAATCGCAATTTATAAAAAAGGCTTTGTGCTTTATTTAGATTGTAGAAAAATATGAGTATTGTAATACTTTATTTCTGTAATTCACTCTTGTAATTTAAAATGTCTTTAAATGCAAACTGTAGCTATTTGCTTTTAAAATTTCAACGTCACAGCCTTAATAGGGTCAGATAAGCATTATCCATAAAATTTGCAAATATGTCACCATGCAGATTTGTTTCCATGTTACCACCTGGTCTGCTGTATACTTACCTTTATACTTATTTGAATAGTCAATTAATATTAATATAACTTACTTTAAATGGTACTGGGGATAATTTTTAATAATACTATATCATTTTCTAAAACAAAAACCTTACATTTCTTCCAACCAGAAAGTGTGGGAAGGAAGAGTCAAATAATTTGGATGAACAAATAAAGAACAGTATGTATCTTGATATCCTTTCTATAGGCTAAAGATTGATAAATAGATTGATAGGATTCCTTTGCCTACCTTTCTATTTGGATCACTAAAGAAAATTCTATCAGAGAAAAATCAGCAATATGGTATGGCTAGATTAAAATAGTGGGGTAAGGAAATGATCAATAAGTTATTGAATGCTTCTAAAGTATGCTGAGAAGTTCACTGAGTGTCAGTAGGGAACCTTGGTAAAGAGTCAATGCAGTAGTGACCATGTGGTAGAAATCCATATGGTGGACTTTTCATTCCTGATTGAAACGAGAGAAATAGATCACAATTCTACCAGTGACAGACCTTAGATCCAACACAGCTACAGTAAACTAGGCAGACAAGGCACTTACAAAGCCTCTCTTCCCTACTGCCATCAGAATTACTTCAGCTGTTTGCACTCTGTCAACATCTGGAAAGGAGAGAATGAAAAAGAGAGAAACGCAAAAGGTACAATTTGAACTCAAAAGAGAGTATTCTTTCTATTTATGTATTTATGTACTTATTTATTTATTTTTCCATGATTTAAAAATAATTTCAACTTTTATTTTAGATTCAGGGGGTACATGTGCAGGTTTGTTACCTAGGTATATTGCATGATGCTGAGATTAAGGTACAAATAATCTTGTCACCCATGAAGTAACCATAGTACCCAAAAAATAGTTTTCCAGCCTTTGTCTCCCTCCTACTCTGTCCCCTGTAATAGTTCCCAGAGTCTCTTGTTGTCATCTTTAGGTCTCTACGTACCCAATATTTAGCTTCCATTTATAAGTGACGACATGTGGTATTGGGTTTTCTGTTCCTGCTTTAAGTTACTTAGGATATGACTTCTAGCTGCATCAATGTTGCTGCCAAGGACTTGATTTCATTCTTTCTATCAGTTGCATGATATTCCATAGTGTATATGTATGTAATCAATCCACTATTTCTGTATCCAATCCACATTTTTTGTATCCAATCCACTATTGATGGGCATCTGTGTTGATTCCATCAAGAGATAGACCACAATACAATAATAACCGGAGGCTTCAACATCCCACTTTCAGTACTGGGTATATCATCCAGATAGAAAAATCAACAAGGAAGCATCAGATTTAATCTGCAGTTTAGACCAAATGGACCTAATGGATATTTACAGAACATTTTATCAAATGACCGCAGAACATACATTATTCTCCTTAGCATATGAGTCATTCTCATGGATAGATTGTACGTTACACCACAAAACAAGTCTGAAAACATTCAAAACAATTAAAATGATGTCAAGTATCTTCTCTAACCACAATGGAATAAAACTGGAAATCAATAATAAGAGGAATTTAGAAAACTATACAAATACATGGAAATGAAACACTCTACTGCAAAATCACCAGTGGGTCAATTAGGAGACTGAGAAGGAAATTGAAAAAATTCTTGAAATAAGTGCTAAGGAAACATATCAAAACATATGGGATATGTTTTGTAACAAGAGGAAAGTTTATAGTATAAATATAGCAGTATCAAGAGGAAAGTTTATAGCTATAAATGCCTACATCAACAAACAAAATTTTAAAAGTTCAAATAAACAACCTAATGATGTGTCTTAAAGAACTAAAGAAGCAAGAGCAAACCAAACCTTAAAATAGTAGAAGACAATAAATAATAAATATCAGAGCAAAAATAAATGAAATTGAAATAAAGAAAACAATACAAAAGATCAACAAAATGAAAACTTGGTGTTTCAAAACTATGAACAAAACTGACAAACCTTTAGCCACACTGAGAAAAAGACTCAAATCAATAAAATCAGAGATAAAAAAGACATTATAAGCAACACTGCAGAAATTTTAAGGCTCATTAGAGGATATTATGAACAACTATATGCCACAAAATCAGAAAATCTGGAAGAAATCTATACATGCATAGATGCTTACAACCTAACAAGATAGAGCCATGAGGAAATTCACAACCTGAACAGACCAATACAAATAATGTGATTGAAGCTGTAGTAAAACATCTCCCAGAAAAGATAAGTCCAGGCCCTGACAGCTTTATTGTTGAATTTTATCCAACTTTTACGAAAAAACTAATAACAAACCCACTCAAACTTTTTCAAAAAAGGGAGGCAGAGGAAATACTTCCAAACTCATTCTACAAGGCCAGTATTACCTTGATATTTAACAAGACAAAGACATATCAATAAAAAGAGAAAACGATAGGCCAATATATCTGATAAATGTTAATGCAAATATCTTCAATAAAATATTGGCAAACTGAATTCAACAGTACATTAAAAATATCATTCATCACGACCAAATGGGATTTATCAGAGAAATACACAGATCTCTCAACATACATAAATCAGTCAATATTATATATCATATCAACAGGATGAAGGACCAAAATCTCATGATGATTTAAATTGATGCTGAAAAGCATTTGATAAAATTCAACAGACTTTCATGATATAAACCTGCAAAAAACTGAGTATAGAAGGAACATAACTGAACATAATAAAAACCGTATATGACAGACCCATAGCTGGTATCATATTGAATGGGGAAAAACTAAAACCCTTTCCTCTAATATCGGGAAATGACAAGGATGTCCACATTCACCACTGTTATTCAATATTATATTCAAAGTTTTAGCCAGATAAATCTGATGAGAGAAATAAATAAACGGCATCTAATTTTAAAAGTAATAAGTCAAATTATCCTTTTATTCCAGATTTTATATATATATATATATAACCTTATATTGGGAAAATACTAAAGACTCCACCAAAAAAATTATTAGAACTAAGAAAACAAGTTCAATGAAGTTGCAAAATACAAGATCAGCATACAAAAATCAGTAGTATTTCTACATGCCAACAGTGACACAAAGAATAAATACTTCAGGGGTTGGGTACCTCATTTATGTTAATGTGATTATTATACATTGCAGGCCTGTATCAAAATATCCCATACATCCCATATATATACACACACACATATATACATATATATGTGTATATATATAAAATATTATATATACCTACAAAAATTAACAATCTGAAAAAGAAATAAAAAGATAATCCCATTCATAATAGCCACAAATAAAAATAAAATACCTAGAAATTAACCAAAGAAATAAAAGATCTCTACAGTGAGAACTATGAAACACAGATGAAAGAAATTGAAGAGGAGACACAAGAAAATGGAAAGATATTCCATGTTCATGGATTGGAAGCATCGATTTGGTTAAAATGTGCATAATGCCCAAACAATCTATAGGTTCAATGTAATCTATATCAAAATACTAATGACATTTTTCATAGAAATAAAAAATATTCTAAAATTCATATGGAACCGCAAAAGACCAAGAACAGCAAAAGCTATTCTAAGCAAAAAGAACCAAACTGGAAATCACATTATCTGATTTCATATTGTACTACAGAGCTATAATAACTAAAACAGCAGAATACTGGCATAAAAAGAGACACATAGACACATAGACCAATGGAACAAAAATAGAAAACCCAGAAACAAATCCACACACCTACAGTGAACTCATTGTTTACAGAGGTGCCAAGAACATACCCTGGGCAAAATATAGTCTCCTCAATAAGTGGTCCTGGGAAAAATGGATATCCATATGCAGAAGAATGAAACTAGAACCCTATCTCTTACCATATACAAAAATCAAATCAAAATGGGTTAAAGACTTAAATATAAAATAGCTAATTATGAAATTACTAAGAGAAAACACTGGGGAAACTCTCCAGGACATTGAAGTGGACAAAGATTTTTTGCATAAAACCCCACAAGTATAGGCAATCAAAGCAGAAATGAACACATGGGATCGCATCAAGTTAATAAACGTCTGCACAGCATAGGAAATGTTCAACAAAGTGAAGAGACAACCCATAGACTGGGAGAAAATATTTGCAAACTGTTTAACTAAAAAGGTATTAATAATCAGAACATATGGGGAAATTAAACAACTCTAGAGAAAAAAACTGATAATCTAATTTAAAAATAGGGAAAGGATCTGGATTGACATTTCTCAAAAGATGACATATAAGTGACAATGTCCTCAACATCATTTATCATAAGAAAAATACAAATTAACATACAGTGAGATATCATCTCACACCAGTTAAAATGGCTTTTATCCAAAGAAACAGGCAATAACAAATACTGGTGAGAATGTGGAGAAAAGGAAAGCCTTGTACACAGTTGGTGGAAATATAAGTTAATAAAACCACTATGGAGCTATGGAGAACAGTTGAGCAGTTCCACAAAAAAAAAAAAAAAACAACTAAAATTAGAGTTACTATAAGCTCCAGTAATCCCACTATCAGATATACACCAAAAAGAAAGGAAATCATTATATCAAAGAGGTATCTGCACTCCATTTTTTCTTTTTTTCCAGCACTACTCACAATAGTCAAGATTTGGAAGCAAACTAAGTGTCCGTCAACCAAAAAAATGGATAAAGAAAATGTGGTACATGTACATAATGGAATACCATTCAGCCATTAAAAGTGAGATCCTGTTATTTGCAACAACATGTATGAAACTGGAAGCCATTATCTTAAAATAAGCCAGGGACTGAAAGACACACTTCACATGCTCTTACTTATTTGTGGGAGTTAAAATTTCAAACAACTGAACAGATGAAGAGGAAGAAGAGAATGGTGGCTTGTAGTTCTCCCTGAAGAGATCCTTCACATCACTCGTAAGTTGCATTCCTAGGTATTTTATTCTCTTAGTAGCAATTGTGAACGGGAGTTCACTCATTATTTGGCTCTCTGTCTCTTATTGGTGTACAGGAATGCTTGTGATTTTTGCACATTGATTTTGTATCCTGAGACGTTGTTGAAGTTGCTTATCAGCTAAAGGAGATTTGGTGCTGAGACTATGGGGTTTTCTAAATATGCGATCATGTCATCTGCAAACAGAGACGATTTGACTTCCTCTCTTCCAATTTAAATACAAACCACTGTTCAAGGAAATAAGAGAGGACACAAACAAATGGAAAAACAGTCCATGCTCATGGATAGGAAGAATAAATATCGTGAAAATGGTCATACTGGCCAAAGTTATTAATAGATTCAATGCTATCCCCATCAAGCTACCATTGACTTTCATCACAGAATTGGAAAAAACAAAAAACAAAAAGAAACAACAAACAAACAAACAAACAAAAAAACACTACTTTAAACTTCATATGGAACCAAAAAGAGCCTGCCTAGCCAAGAAAATCCTAAGCAAAAAGAACAAAGCTGGAAGCATCACGCTACCTAACCTCAGACTATACTACAAGGCTACAGAAACCAAAACAGCATGGTACTGGTACCAAAACAGATACATATATATAGATCAATGGAACAGAACAGAGGTTTCAGAAATAATGCCACACATCTGCAACCATCTGATCTTTGACAAACCTGATGAAAACAAGCAATGGGGAAAGGATTCCCTATTTAATAAATGGTGTTGGGAAAACTGGCTAGCCATATGCAGAAAACCGAAACTGAACCCCTTCCTTACATCTTATACAAAAATCAACTCAAGATGGATTAAATACTTAAACATAAGGCTTAAACCATAAAAATCCTAGAAGAAAACCTAGGCAATACCATTCAGGACATAGACATGTGCAAAGATTTCATGTCTAAAACAACAAAAACAATGGAAATAAAACCCAAAATTGACAAATGGGATAGAATTAAACTAAAGAGGTTCTGCACAGCAAAAGAAACTATCATCAGAATGAATAGGCAACTTACAGAATGGGAAAAGTTTGCAACATATCCATCTGACAAAGGGCTAATATCCAGAATCTACAAAGAACTTAAAGACATTTACAAATAAATAAATAAATAAATAATAAACCATCAAAAAATGGGCAAAGGAGATGAACAAGCACCTCTCAAAAGAAGACATTTATGCAGCCAACAACTATATGAAAAAATGCTCATCACGGGCCATTAGAGAAATGCAAATCAAAACCACAATGAGATACTATCCCATGCCAGTTAGAATAGTGATCATTAAAAAGTCAGGAAATGACAGATGCTGGAGAGGATGTGGAGAAATGGGAACAATTTTACACTGTTGGTAGGAGTGTCAATTAGTTCAACCATTGTGGAAGACAGTGTGGGGCTTCCTCAAGGATCTAAAACTGGAAATATCATTTGACCCAGCAAACCCATTAATGGGTAATATACCCAAAGGATTATAAATTACTCCACTATAAAGACACATACACACGTATGTTTATTGTGACAAGATTCACAATAGCAAAGACTTGGAACCAACCCAAATGTCCACCAATGACAAACTGAATAAAGAAAATTAGGCATATATGCAACCATAAAAACAGATGAGTTCATGTTGTTTTCAGGAACTTGGATGAAGCTGGAAACCATCATTTTCAACAAACTATCCAAGAACAGAAAACCAAACACTGCATGTTCTCACTCATAAGTGGGAGCTGAACAGTGAGAACACATGGACACAGGGAGGGGAACATCACACACAGGGGCCTGTCAGGGGTTGGTGTGCTAGGGGAGGGATAGCATTAGGAGAAATACCTAATATAGGTGACGGGTTGTTGGGTGGTATACACACCACCATGGCACGTGTATACCTACGTAACAAAAGTGTACGTTCTGCACATGTACTCCAAAACTTAAAGTATATATACATATTTTAAAAAGAATAGAATGGTGCTTACCAGAGGCCTTGAAGTATGGTAGGTGAGTGGAGGTGGGGTTTTGGGTATTGGAGCTGAAATGGTTAAGGAGTACAACAAATAGAAAGAATAAATAAGATCTGGTATTTGATGGCACAACAGGGTGACTATAGTGCATAATAATTTAATTGTACTTTTAAAAATAACTAACAGAGTATAATTACATTGTGTGTAACACAAATAATAAATACTTGAAGGGATTGGTACCTCATTTACCGTGATGTGATTATTATACACTGTAGGCCTATATCAAAATATCCCATACATCCCATAAATACATACATCTAATATGTACCTATGAAAATTAAAAATAAAAAAATCTCCAAACTGCTTTACATAGAGGATGAACTAATTTATATTCCCATCAAAAGTATGTAAATATCCCCTTTTCTACAACACCTCCCCAGCATTTATTTTTTGTCTTTTCATGATAGCCATTAATAATTAATATTAATCATATGTTATTTATAATTAATAATAACAATTAATAATGATTATTATGATTAAAGGGAAAGCAAATTATTAGATTGGTCTGAAATTACCAGACCAGCTTATATCTACCCTCGTGCTCTGTTCTCCTGGATTGACTCATGAGGCAGCTCATATCTATTAGAAATTTTTACATAGCTGAATAGAGTAAGTGTAGGTGCAATATGGACATCTCTGCAGAAGAGATAAGTCAATTTAATTTCCCGAATAATATTAAGAAGCAGGTTTTTATTTGATAAATATTATTTGCTGCCACGTGAATCATATTGATTTGTATATAACATTTCTGATTATCCACATTACAAATCAAGGTAGCTAGGAATTTCTAGTAATCTACTTATATCTTTACAAAAATTAGACCATGAAATGGTAGAAATGCTTCAGAGCTGATGCAATATGCATGTAACTCATGTAGAAGAATGGAGGGCTACACATTTTACAAGGTTTCAAATTTAGAATTCCAAAATTAGATTAAAAATCAAATGAATATTCATGAACAAATGAAAGGAGAAATAAATAAAATGGTGTATACACATACAATGGAATATTACTCAGCCTTAGAAGTACAGAAATTTTGACACGTGCTACAACATGGGTGGAACTTGAAAACATTATGCTAAGTGAAATAAGTGCTAAATGAAATAAGCCAGGCACAAAAGGACAAATATTGTATGACTTCACTTACGCAGGGTACCTAGCAGTGAAGTTTATATACAGAGAAAGTAGGATGGCTGTTGCCAGAGGCTGGGATGAATGGAATGGGGTTTTTAGTTTTCAACAGAGTTTCACTTTGTGAAGATGAAAAAGTTCTGAAAATGGCCGCTGGTGATAATTGCATAATAGTGGAAATGTACTGAATCCCACAGAACTATACACTCAGAATGGTTAAATGACAAGTTATACAGTATGTATATTTATATCACAAGAAAAAATGTAAAATTCAACGTAGTAAAGATTTTGAAAATCTTCTTGACATTGACATTTCACTCCACTCCATCTTCGAGGCTTTACAGCAGCCCATAATCTGGAGTCAAAACCTAGGAAAGGTACTCATTACCAGACTTTTTGATTCCAAAGTTAAGTTCTTTAAGAATATTCTTCCCTGAATCATTTCTCCCATGAGAAAAGAATTAAGCTATCTCAGTAATTTGAGAAAACTGAAAAACTTCAACCTGAGCAAAAGTTCCAGAATTAGTTTAAATTTCTTTTAATTTCTTTAGCCTTTTCTTTTTATTTTTCCATTGGCAATGCAGCATAATAAGAAAAGCCACTTTTGGAGAGAGAATTATTTGCATATTTTAGGATGAGTAACAGGTAAAACCCAAGAAATGGGTATGAAGTCTAAGCTATTTGCTAAAAAAGTGAAATGGAGAAAATGGGATTCTATTAAGCTGTTGAGAAATGCTCCATTGATGTCATTATTATTTTTAAAAATCCCAAATCTATTAAAATAAATGACCAGAGTAGAATATGAGAAACAGGGCCCAATCTACGCAGGGGACTCTGAAGACCCCATAGTCATACTTTTAAAGCTGAATCTCTCTGTAGTCATTAAAACTAGATGAGATTTTGCCAGCATGTCCAATATATTTGTGTGATTGTGTACCTAAGGTTCTCTCTCTCTCTCTCCCTCTGTGTGTGTGTGTGTGTGTGTGTGTGTGTGTGTGTACACGTTGTGGGTGAGGGGTTTGGAGGGAGAAGATAAAGGGAGAGAGAATCTATGAGAGAAAAAATGTACGTGAAAATATTGACCTAAAATGTATCTCTGGCCGAGCCTGTGTGAACAAGTACAGATTTTAGACAACTAGATTTGAGTAAGATTGAGTGCAAACAAGACGAAAGTGAATCACTTACATTCACTGAAGAAACAGATACAATGATGCTTTCTTGTTTCCTCTGTTCCTTTAGTTGCAAGATTTTTTCTACGGGAGTGTAAGTAAACACTTTTTGTGCTTCCTCCTCAGTTTACAGCATACCTGGCTAAAATGTGAAACCTCAGATACACTCTATGCATGCACTCTCCAAATTGTCCTAAAGTTTATTATACCTAAAGCATAATAATTGTTGTAAATCTTTGCTTTTCCCTTTTTGTACTGCAAAGTAGTGCCTGCACAGTCATTGAGACTGCAGTGTCCCTATTATAAGGAGCTATCACTTCTTTTTTCAGTGGAACAGACATTTGACGACGTGCTGAAAATATCTTTGTGAGCCTAAAAAATATTCAAACTGTGAAAAATATTTAAATAACAAAAGGTATATGGACAAGTGGATAAATAATTGGTTATATGTCGGGACTGCACACAGGGTTTGGTTTTGTTTAAAAAGGAGAACTCTCACTCCGTTGTCCTGGATAATATTTCTGGTCATGACAGTTTTGAAATGTAGTCTATGTTTTAAGCACTTTGCATGGAAAATGGCCATAGAGATAGGAAGTTTACAGAAAGGAAAGAGAGAGAGAGAGAAAGAGAGAGAGAAATTGATAGATTAAATTTAAAACAAAAGCAAAGCAATTAAAAACTCAAAAGAAAATTTAAAATTTCCTTTTTTTTTTGTTTCCTAACAGAGAAACTTTGTGAAAGTCAGTCCATTGGTGTCTATGTTTCTTTTCTTAAACATGACAGCAGCGGTGCAGTGACGCTGGTGTGATACGTTCCGATTACCTGTGTAGTTTGCGTAAATGATTTGCATGTCTCTCAATCAGTCTGCGTGGTGAAAGCTTCTGGAGGGGGAGCAGACTGTGAAATGCACTAGGAGTAAATCTGAAATCTAAGGCCCTGCGGGTCACTCAGTCACTGCAGGTAAAGGGCCACTCTGCTTTTCAACTTTCCATTATGACTTTAAAAAATGTTTTAAAATTATTTTGGCTCACTCTATGTTGTGCTTCTCAATATTGTCCTGTCGAATGTGGTAGATTCTTTTCACAATTTACATTAATAACTCAAAGTGTAAAGTCAATAGAAAGCTTGAAACTAATTTTAATGGCAAAGGACAGTTATTATTAGAGATTCTCTATCTTCAAATTGCTGTTGTTGTTGTTGTTCATCTATTTAGCATTGCCAAAAATACTCTCTTCTGTTATATTTTATTGCAATATTATAATATCTATATTGTAAAACTATTTACTGAAATTTATGGTATCTCCCAATTAAGCTATAAGATAGAAGTTATTTCAATCTATGAAGTAGGAAAAGTGATGTCTAGAAGCACAGTTACTTGTTCGCAATAACACGACTACTAATGTGAATACAAATTCAAAGCAAGATTAATTGGATTCTAAACCTATACATCTTCCACTAGGGTTTAATAGGAAACCATTTCTCATCAATGTTTTCTAACATACAACATTCCCTAAAATTTTATGCTGCAACCGGAAGATTTAGACACAAGCGTTAAACCATAGAGAAAGAGTATAAATATTCTTTAACATTTTAAATGATGTATCTCATAGGAGTTTAGTTTATGTGGAAAAACAGAAACTAAAAACCAGCCTGACTCTAGAAAATATATTTCTTTCCTCTCACCTAACAACAATAAAACCATTTTCTTTAGGAACGATTTCACGTCAATTATATATATAGTAAGAATCAAATCTGATGCATTAATTCATGCCCTCAATAGATATTTATGATGTATCCATCTACTATGTACTCATCAATAGTTAATACCTTTTTTTTTTCTGAGACAGGAAACATAGAAGAGGAAGAGGATTATCAGAAAACAATGTATCAAAACATTTAGTTTTGAATATGTTAAGATGAGATGTTTGTAAAATGTCTGAGAAGATGTATCGAGAATGAAATGGAATATACATTATCAATGCTGAAAGGAGAAGCTTGAGCCAGAGATTAAAGTTCTGGAGTAATAATCAGTTGGATGGTAAATGAGGTCAATGAAACAAATAAAAGTGACTGCAGAAGAAATAAAGAAAGAACAGAAAAGGAGGCTCATGACTGTTCAGAGAGTGTACCGTGTTTGCAGTGAGAATAGACAAAAAGTCAACCAAACAGGTCAGCATGCGCTGACAGAATAGAGAATATAATAGTATGTGAAGAAATATACTATATGACATTTTTGTCCTAATTCTTAATAATTTTAATTATAGAAGTTGATCTTGATTTGTGTTTATGAGCTTTGACATTACCTGAAATTGTAATTTAAAAAATAACATATTTCTGATACTTTAACCATATCCTCACATACATCAAGTTCTTTAGCACAATATTCTGAAGATTGACATCTAATTATAGAGAAATTAGACAGTAACACTAATGTAAACATTTTCAGTAATCATTATTATCTCATGAGGGTAAGTACGACTACGCAGATACATTTGTGACAACTTATTTAAATATACCGTAGTAAATCCGCCTTATGTAATGAAGTATTGGTTAGTGAAATCTCTTGTGCTTCATAATTACCACAATTTCAAAAGAACTTACTACATAAATAGCTGAGCAATTTCTTTCAAATTACAAATAACATTACTCATTACATAGCATCACTGTATGCAGGATACATTTGTTCCCCTTCTTAGATGTTTAGTTCAGTTAGAAGGATAAATAAAAACACCTGCCTGGAACATTTTATCCATTTGCATTTCAGCAGCTTCTTTTGTGATTTGAAGTTTTGTTTAACAAAAGGAAGTACAGAGGCAGGTGCACTGAGAAGAAAAATTATAAAGTAAAAAGAACTGAACAGAGAGAAAAGGTAAATATCTTAATGAAGAACCGAAATAGAATAGAAAACATGGAAAGGAATAAGAAATTTATTGTAAAGCAAACAATTTAAAAGATTTTTTATCCTTAACATGGTATACAAGTTATTCAGTTTATTTGAAAATTATGCCATAGTAATTTAAAAATCAAGTTTACCAATAATTTAGAATTTATTTATTCTATTGAAGTGAATTAATAAAATACTTTCTTTTATGCATAAAACCAATTGCCAATGATAATCGTGCTTTGAATCAGGGTAACTGAGACTTTCTGTAGGAGCCATCTTAGAGAACAATGTGAAATGTTCTGTTATTTTAAGTCACCGTATCCATCTGCTCTATTTCATGCAGTCTTTCTTCTCTCTTTGGAAAAGATTCCTGTTACTGCACTTTCTCCACCACGTCTTTCCAGATATTAATTAGAGAGAGTGACTGGCAGACCCCTTTATTCTATCTAGCTGGACCATGGGACAACGCTTTCCTGCTTAAACTTTATTCTGGAACAATTTTGTTAATCTCTGTAAAGCTTTAAATTGACAGATATTTAAAATAAAATATTTCTAGGGTATTTCATCTGTATGGATTAAAAAGGAAAAAGCAAATTGCATAAAGCGAAATAAGTGGTGTAAAGAGAAATCGTACTGGACACCTGTGAGAAAACAGCAAGACAGGTTATTTGAGCTACTGCTGTGGAGGAGAGAGAGTTCAGTCTAGAAGCGCACAACACTGAATACCACAGGGATAGTGGGGGGTGTGTACAGAATGACAGCATGAAAGCATCAGTGGATGGAAAATTACTAAGAGGAACTTGATTAGATGCAAGTGTGAGGGGCAGAAAAAACAATCAAAGATGGCAGGGATTCTCCTAAAGGATAACTGCTGAAACAAGACTCAGCAGGCTGAGGACAATGGCTAGAACAAAAGAGGGGTCAGAGGAGATTGACTGAAGTTTGGTTAAGGAGGAAGTCCTTGTCAGTGGGGAAAAAATCCTTTACACATGTACAAAAGGAATAGGATAGTAAGGTCAAAGTATCTTATCCATTACTTTTTGTTCACTGTCATTAAGGAGTTTGTTATGTGGTCTCATGATTGTATAAGATTTTAAATCGTTGCCTCAATTTCAGAGCCTGCTATTGGTCTATTCAGGGATTCAACTTCTTCCTGGTTTAGTCTTGGAAGAGTGTAAGTGTCCAGGAAATTATCCATTTCTTCTAGATTTTCCAGTTTATTTGCGTAGAGTTGTTTATAGTATTCTCTGATGGTAGTTTGTATTTCTGTGGGGTCGGTGGTGATATCCCCTTTATCATTTTTAATTGCATCGATTTGATTCTTCTCTCTTTTCTTCTTTATTAGTCTTGCTAGTGGTCTGTTAAAGGTTTGCCAATTTCATTATCTCCCCATCTTCGTCCAAATGATTTTTCTCTTTTTTTCTCTTTTCAGTTTTATTGATTTCAATTTTTATCTTCATTACTTCATCTCTTCTGCTTGCTTTGGGTTTGTTTTGTTTTCCTTTTTCTAGGTTCTTGAGGTGGCAGCTTAGATGATCAATTTGAGACTTTTCTTCTTTTCTATTGTATGCATTTCTTTCTTAACACTGCTTTAGCTGTGCTCTAAAAGTTTGATATGTTGTATTTTCATTTTTATTCAATGAGATATTTTTAATAATTTCCTTTGAGACATTCTCTTAAGACCTGTAGGTTATATAGAAGTGGGTTTACATTTTCCAAATTATTTAGACATTCTTCTGTTATGTTTCTGCTTTTGATGGTTTGATTATATTAACCACACTCTCTAGAATTTCATTTATTTTAGTTTTGTTAAGGTTTGCTTTATGGACCAGGATATGGCCTATCTTGGTATATGTTCTTTGGGCACTTGGAACAAAAATGTGTTCTGCTGGTTTTAGGTGTAGTGTTCTATAAGTACTGATTAAATCCCATTGGCTGATAATGTTGTTGAGTTATTCCATATCTTTGGTGATTTTATGTCCAGTTGTTCAATACATTGTTGAGAGAGGTCTCCAAATGTAACTGTGGATTTGTCATTTTCTTGTTTCAGTTATATCAGTTTTTGCTTTGTATATTTTACAGCTCTTTTCTTTATGATATAAACATTTAGGATTACTATATGTCTTTTGGTTGCGTTGACCTTTTTACCGTTATATAATGTACCTCCCCGTTACTGGTAGTTTTCTTTGTTCTAAAGTACATTTTATCTGATAATATTGCCACCTCTGCTCACTGGTAGTTTTCTTTGCTCTAAAGTATATTTTATCTGATAATATTGCCACTCCTGCTTTCTTTTATTTAATGTTTGCACAATATCTATTTTTTGATCCTTTTACTCTCAGTCTCTATATATGCAATATTTGAAGTGAGTTTCTTATACACAGCATATAGTCAGGTAGTGCTTTTTAATTTCACTTTGCCCATCTCTGTTTTTCAGTTAGTGAATTTAGATAACATATAATTATTGATAATGCTATGGTTTAAGCGCACCCATTTTTCTTTGTTTTCTGTTTTTTTCTCTTTTATTTTCTTTTTCTTGTCTTCTTGTGGTTTACTAGAAATATTTTAGAATTCCATTTTGATGTATGTGTAATGTTTTCTAATGTGTCTCTTTATATAGATTTATCATATGCTCTAGATATGAGCTGATCTCTATCTGTATTTATAACTGTCTATATCTATGTCTTTGTCTATCTGTATATCACTTATCCTAGTCTACTGGTATCATTTTACCAGTTTGCCTGAAATGTAGAAAATTTATTTTCTATTACATCCCTTTCCAATCCCCCATTTATATTATCATTGTCTTAAACATTTCTTCTACATGTATTTAGAATCGTGTCAGGCAATATTATGACTTTCTGCTTTAACCATCAAATGTAATTCAGAAAACTCAAGAGGAAAAGAAAAGCCTATTGTAGTTTATATTTTTGTTTAGCATACTTTTTTCTTCCTAATCTTCCACAATATTTTCTGCTGTCATTTCATTTTTGTTTAGTCATTGTTTTAGGTAGGTCTGTAGGTAACACATTATTTTCTTTCACTTGACAATTTCTTGATTTCACCCTTCATTTCTGAAGAATATTTTCACAGAGAATAGGATTCTGAGTTGACAGTTCTTTTAGCACTTGAAAAATACTGTGTTACTTCCTTCTGACTTCAGTGGTTTCTGATGAGAAATCCACTGTCATTCAAAATTGGTTTTCCTCTACAGGCAAAGTGTCATTTTCCTCTGACTGCTTTCAAGACTTTTCATTTATCTTTAGTTTTCAGAAATTAAGTTAATATAAGTGTGGTTCGATTTCTCTGGGTTTATCTTTTTCGCTTCTTCAGTATATAGTTAATGCTCCTTTCCAAATTTGGGAAGATTTTATCCATTACTTCTTTGAGTACTTCTTCAGTCCCTCCCTCCTTCTCCTTTCTTCCTGAGATTCTGATGACGCGAATATTAAATCTTTGTTATAGTCTCAGTCTCACAGGTCTCTGAAGCTCTGTTAGTTTAGACTATTTTTTTCTCTGTTGTTCCAAGTAAATAATTTCTACTTTTCTTTCTACAAGTTCACTGATTCTTTCCTTGGAAAATTTATGGCAGGCCTGAATATGTACAAGTCTTTAGGCCATCAGCTTGAAAACATGATTGTCAGCATAATGAATACCTAGATCTGAACCTCAAAGTGTACTCACATTAAACAAGCTCATGGAGGCTAATGACGAAAACCTTAAATGCCAATTAGTTTACTTAATTTAAAATAAGAAGTTTAGCCATCAGATAGACTTAGAACAAATGGTTTCTCAATTATAACGAAAAGGCTGCTTGGTGAGCCTGCAACTAGTAAAAAAGGAGTTAGTTGGCGATTTTAATGCCTGATATCACAGATCCCTGGAAATTACTAAGTACATCTCCACCACAGGATCATATCAGCCATATCACCTTGGTTGGTTTTGATACTGGGCCAGGACACTCTCTCTTCTGATCATGAAATAAAATACTACCAAGGATTGACTTTCCTTTTTCTCAACATCNGGAGGAGGCCTGAGGAGGACGCAGCCGGGGGACGGAGGGGGCCTGAGGGGGACGGAGGCGGGGGACGGAGGGGGCCTGAGGGGGACGGAGGCGGGGGCCAAGAGGGCCTGAGGAGGACGAGGGCGGGGACGGAGGGGGCCAGAGGAGGGCAGAAGTGGAGGCGGAGGGGTCCTCGGGAGCCCGGGCCGGAGGCGGAGGGAGCAGCGCCACAGTCATCAATCCACGTGCCACCCTCCGTGCTCGCGAGAGTTCGGCGACACTGCCCGGAGGAGGTGCTGAGGCGACAGCCGGGGGAACGGCGCAGGCGCAGGCGCAGGCGCAGGCAGCGGAATGCGCAGGCGCAGGGCCTTCTGGAAGCCACCGAGCCGCCCCGGTGCTGTCTGGAGCCCTCCGAGTCTCGCTTGGGGTACAGGTGCGGATGGGAAAGGCGCGGGGTCGAGTCAGCATCCCTCTTGATGTTGGTTTCTTCATTTTAAAAATAACACTTGCTTTGGAGAGAAAATTCAAACTTGGAAATATAAAGTATAAAAAGATAAAAGGAAAAAGTTAAAAATCACTTGAGTGAAAAAAAAAAATAAATAAATCACTTGAGTGGCTCACAGACTTTTTTTTTTTTTTTTTTTTTTTTTTTTGAGACGGAGTCTCGCTCTGCCGCCCAGGCTGGAGTGCAGTGGCCGGATCTCTGCTCACTGAAGCTCCGACTCCCGGGTTCACGCCATTCTCCTGGCTCAGCCTTCCGAGTAGCTGGGACTACAGGCGCCCGCCACCGCGCCCGGCTAGTTTTTTGTATTTTTTTAGTAGAGACGGGGTTTCACCATGTTAGCCAGGATGGTCTCGATCTGCTGACCTCGTGATCCGCCCGTCTCGGCCTCCCAAAGTGCTGGGATTACAGGCTTGAGCCACCGCGCCCGGCCATCACAGACTTAAACTAAGTGCTAAAACTGCCAAACACGGGCCGGGCGCGGTAGCTCACGCCTGTAATCCCAGCACTTTGGGAGGCCGAGACGGATGGATCACGAGGTAGGAGATCGAGACCATCCTGGCTAACATGGTGAAACCCCGTCTCTACTAAAAATACAAAAAAAAAAATTAGCTGGGCGTGGTGGTGCGTGCCTGTAATCCCAGATACTCGGGAGGCTGCGACAGGAAAATCGCTCGAACCCGGGAGGCGGAGCTTGCAGTGAGCCGACATTGCACCACTGCACTACAGCCTGGGCCACAGAGAGAGACTCCGTCTCAAAAAAAAAAAAGCAAACACTTGGAAGCCGACAGGAGATCTTCGAGACCTTGGACGAGGCAGTGTAGGAGCGACTACAGAAAAATAAATTAAACTTCACCAGATTAAAAACTTTCGTGCGGCCGGACACGGTGGCTCACGACTGAAATCCCAGCACTTTGGGAGGCTGAAGTGGGTGGATCAGGAGATCAGGAGATCTAGACCAGCCTGGTCAACATGGTGAAACCCCGTCTCTCTACTAAAAATACAAAAATTAGCCAGGTGTGGTGGCACGTTCTTGTAATCCCAGAGGCTGAGGCAGGAGAATCACTTGAACCCAGGAGGCGGAGGTTGCAGTGAGCCGAGATCATGACACTGAACTCCCGCCTGGTGACAGTGCAAGACTCCATCTCAAAACAAAAACGTGTGCTTTAAAGGACGCCACCAAGAAAATTAAAAGTCCACCCACAGAACGGGAGAAAATATTTGTAAGTCACATATCTGATAAGGGAATTGTATCTAGAATGTAGGAAACTTACAACTCAACAATAAAAAGACAATCAATTGAAAAATGCACAAAGGGGCCGGGCGCGGTGGCTCAAGCCTGTAATCCCAGCACTTTGGGAGGCCGAGATGGGTGGATCACGAGGTCAGGAGATCGAGACCATCCTGGCTAACACGGTGAAACCCCGTCTCTACTAAAAAATACAAAAAACTAGCCGGGCGAGGTGGCAGGCGCCTGTAGTCCCAGCTACTCGGGAGGCTGAGGCAGGAGAATGGCGTGAACCCGGGAGGCGGAGCTTGTAGTGAGCTGAGATCCGGCCACTGCACTCCAGCCTGGGCGACAGAGCGAGACTCCGTCACAAAAAAAAAAAAAAAAAAAAAAAAAAAAAAAGAAAAATGCACAAAGGATATGAATTTTTTCCAATGCATTATGCAAAGAGCCAATAAGCACCAGAAGATGCTCAGCTCACGGTGGAGGCTCGTGCCTGTGACCCCAGTGCTGAGAGGCCGGGAGCTCCAGACCAGCCTGGGCAAAAGTGCCAGACCCCGTCTCTACAAAAAATAGAAATTAAAAATGCTCAGCATTATTAGGCATTAGGGAGATGCAAATCAAAACTACAAATAGATGCCACATCACACCTCCTACAACGGCTATAATCAAAAAGACAAAATAAGCGTCAGCAGAGGTGTGGAGAAACAGGAGTCTCTCTCCTGTTGGTGGGAATGTAAGAGGCTACACTCACTGTGGAAAACAGGCCGGCAGTTCCTGAAAGGTTAGAGTTAACATGACACTCAGCAAATCCCCCTTTTAGATATATAGCCAAGAGAAATGAAAGCATATGTCTACACAAAAACATGTGTGTTCTTAGTAATATTATTCACAATAGCCCAAAGTGGAAGTATTCCGAGGGTATATCAACGATGAATGGGTGAATATGGTATAGTTCGTTTAAGGGAATACCATTCAGCCGTAAAAAGGAATGAAGTGCGGCACATGAATTCATCTTGAAGACACGGTAATATATGATTCCATTTATATAAGATGCCCAGAATAGGCGAATCCATAGAGACAGAAAGATTAGTGGCTGCCTAGGGCTGCCGGGGGGTCAGGGGAAATACGAAGCTATTGTTAATAGATACGGGTTTTTTGAAGGGGAACGTTGACTGTGGTAATGGTCACACAGCTCTGTGAATGTGAATACACTAAAAGACGTGGAAGTGTACACTTCAAGTGGATAAGCTTTATGGCATGCAAATTGGTATGGTATGGTAAATTATATCTCAATAAAGTTGTTCTTTAAAAAATCACCCCACCCACCCTATCCCAGGCTTCTCCAGGTGGTGACTAAAGTTAATGGTCTTCTTTGGCTGCTTCCTGAACTTTCCCAAGCACATCAAAGGCATCAGAACCTAACCACTAGACTGAGGGGTGAGCATTTTCACTGTTGCAAGTAACCCTCTTGCACCAACACTGACACTAATGTGTATTTTGCAGAACAGATTTTTGGGTTGGCCTCACCAGGGTGAAGGGTATGTGTATTTGAAATGGCTCAGCACTACCAACAGGTGTGTTTCCTTGCACAGGGCTGCATAACTTTTTTTTTTTTTTTTTTGAGACGGAGTCTCACTCTGTCACCCAGGCTGGAGGGCAGTGGCACGATCTCAGCTCACTGCAAGCTCCGCCTCCCGGGTTCAAGCGATTCTCCTGCCTCAGCCTCCTGAGTACCTGGGATTACAGGCGCCCACCATCACACCCAGCTAATTTTTTGTATTTTAAGTAAAGACGGGGTTTCACCGTGTTAGTCAGGATGGTCTCGATCTCCTGACCTTGTGATCCACCCGCCTCGGCCTCTCAAAGTGCTGGGATTACAGGCGTGAGCCACCACGCCCGGACTGCATAACTTTTTTTTTTTTTTTTTTTTTTCCTGAAATTCCCAGAAAGGAAAATGGCGTCTTGTTCTATGTTGCATTTCTTTGATTGAGAGAGTGAGCTGCATCACTTGATTATTTGCAGAGAATTGCTTTTCTTATTTTCTTTACAGGTTGTCTGTTCTTGGATGGTTTGGCTCTGTTCTTTCTAAGGAATAGATAACCTCTGTTACAGATTTTGCAAGTCTTTATCCCAGTTGTGTGTGTTTTGATTTCATGTATAATCAAAAGGTTTGTGAGTTCTCCCACACTTCCCAGGAGTGCCTCCGGGATGGAAATGAGAATGCAGGAGCAGAGCTTGAGGCTGGAAGGGTGAGATGGGACAGATGGGGGTGGGGGAACCCAGGGCAGTGGCCAGTGGTGGGAATGGAGGACTCCTCACAGGGACACTGGGCGTCTGTGTGCGACCGACCATACAAATGGAGCAGGACTGTGACTCAGACCTCCCTCTTCTGACCTAATCATGCTGCTGTCCTGATGGGCAGAACTTTGGGGCTCCAGACTGGCCATCTCTGGGCTCAAAGGATCCCACTGTTCCCCAGTTACCCTCTCAGGGTTGGCCTCCTGACACTCATTGTTCATTCTTTTGACTATAGTCAATAATAATGAGTGCTCGAACTGGTGAAAGCGCAGGGAGCTCACTATGACCCCAGCCCACAGAGGTCCTGGGTGTGTCCCTGGCCTCGCATCAGCACTCTGGATCCCAGTGCCACCCTCATGTCCATGTTTGCACCTCATCGGCTGTTAGAAATGAGACATCGGCCGGGCGCGGTGGCTCAAGCCTGTAATCCCAGCACTTTGGGAGGCCGAGACGGGCGGATCACGAGGTCAGGAGATCGAGACCATCCTGGTTAATATGGTGAAACCCCGTCTCTACTAAAAAAGTACAAAAAACTAGCCGGGCGAGGTGGCAGGCGCCTGTAGTCCCAGCTACTCGGGAGGCTGAGGCAGGAGAATGGCGTGAACCCGGGAGGCGGAGCTTGTAGTGAGCTGAGATCCGGCCACTGCACTCCAGCCTGGGCGACAGAGCGAAACTCCGTCTCAAAAAAAAAAAAAAAAAAAAAAAAAAAAAAGAAATGAGACATCATTGCCACACCCTGGCCTGAGGGTCAGTGGGCCTTACTTTGGACCTCAGTTTCCCAACCAGTAATAGGGTTCAGAGCAGATGGTCCCAGAGTGAGTCCCAGCTCTAAGTTCTCCCAGTGTCTCCTGGACAATGAAGTGCCAGGGCCAACCTCCACTTGCTACAGGGGACATCCTCAGTCTCTTCTCTGCTAAGACCCCACACCTCTTAAATCCTCCTCATTTTACCTTTAAATAACTGTTTCATAACCTGCTTTTTTGAAGGTAAGTAGATTTTTGGAAACTGAAACCCCTGACCCTTCTTCCCAGCCTGGGCCTGCCCTTGGCAGGACAGGAGGCCTTATCAGTCCTGCCACTTGGTCTGAGCCTCATAGGGACACCACCATCTGCAGGAGGGCCGGGTGGGGTTCACAGACGCTATCTGGGACTTGCCTGGCCACCTCCACCTTCTCAGCTGAGTGTTAGTACCCCACCAGGGAGAACCACTCACATACAGTAGTAATAAAAATAATATAAAATTCATGCTGCAAGTTGCTGAGCGCCTTCCCAACACTGAGGTGGGGGCTAGTCTAATCCCCATCATAGAGGTTAAAACAGGGAAACTAGGACTTACAAGACAAATCAGCCTGTTCAGGGTCACTGAGGTTCCGCTCTCATAGGAGGGTTTGCAGATGCCCAATCCAGCATTCTACAGAGTGTCCAATGGCTTGTCAATGGCCAGACACCCTCTGAGCTCAGCCTCAGCTGCTCAGGCACAGAACGTGCCCGGAACTTGGAATTCAGGCCAGAAACCAGTGGACACCAGCATCCTATACTCGCTGCACAGGCTAGAGCTCAAACCAAGACTCAGGGACAAGAAGAGACAAGTCCCAGCCCCAGCCAGCCTCTCAGCCCACACAAACCATGAGGGCTTGTTTTCTGCTTCATGGAAGCCTCAGACATGTTTCATAACCTCCTGGAGCCTCTGTTTCCTTATCTTTCCAATGCAATGATGGCCAGGTGCAGTGTCTCATGCCTGTAATTCCAAGCACTTTAGGAGGCCGAGGCGGGTGGATTGGCCGAGGCAGGTGGATCAGCCGAGGCGGGCTGGCCTCAAACTTGAGCTCAGGAGTTTGAGGCCAGCCTGGGCAACATGGCAAAACCCCGTCTCTACTAAAAATACAAATATTACCCAGGCTTAGTGGTGCGTGCCTGTAGTCCCAGCTACTCAGGAGGCTGAGGTGGGAGGATCACCTGAGCTTGGGAAGTTGAACCTGCACTGAGCCAAGATTGTCACACTGCACTCTAGCCTAGAGGACAGAGTAAGAAGACCTGTCACAAAGCAAAGCAAAACAAAACCCAACTAATGATAATAAAATAAACCCTCCCTCACAGGGTGGTTGTGAGGGTCAAGTACCCAGAACGAAGAGTGTTGGTGCCATGTGCAGAACTTAGAAAGTGCTCAACAAATCTCAGCCAAGCAGACATGGACTCCCTTCAACACAGTCAATCCCAGGTGGACTGTTGCCAAATGCAAAAGACAACACGGTAAAGCTTTTAGAAATGTGGTCTAGTGGCCGGGCGCCGTGGCTCATGCCTGTAATCTCAGCACCTTGGAAAGCTGAGGCGGGCAGATCACAAGGTCAGGAGTTCAAGACCAGTCTGACCAACATGGGGAAACCCTGTCTCTACTAAAGATTCAAAAAATTAGCTGGGTGTGGTGGTGGGCACCTGTAATCCCAGCTGCTTGGGAGGCTGAGGCAGGAGAATTGCTTGAACCTGGGAGGCGGAGGTTACAGTGAGCTGAGATTATGCCATGCACTCCAGCCTGTGAGACAGAGTGAGACTCCATCTCAAAAAAAAAAAAAAAAAAAAAAAAATGAAAATTTAGCCGGTGGTAGTGGCACGTACCTGTAATCCCAGCTACTCGGGAGGCTGAGGTAGGAGAATTGCTTGAGCCTGGGAGGCAGAAGGTTGTGGTGAGCCAAGATGGAGCCACTGCACTCCAATCTGGGTGAGAGAGTGAGACCCTGTCAAAAAAAAAAAAAAAAAAGAAATGTGGTCTAAAAACTCTCTTCACTTTGAGAGAAAATTTGCATGACATAAAGATAACCATTTTAACGAAAACAATTCAGTGGCATTTAGCACATTCAGAGTGTTGTGCAACAACCACCTCTCCCTAGTTCCAGAATTTTCATCGCCCCAGCCGGAAACGCCCTCCTTACTGAGGAGTCCCTCCCCGCCTTTCTCCTCCCCGGCCCTAACAACCACTGATCTACTTTCTGCCAGGATTTGCCCATTTTGGACATTTCCTAAAAATGGCTTATCTAAGCCCCACCACTTCGTGCAGCACGCAGCCTCTTGTGTGTGACTTCTTTAACTTGTTGTAATATCTCGAGGCTGGTCCATGTGGTAGCCTGGGCCAGAACTTCGTTTCCGTGGCTGAATAATATCTCACGGTGTGGAAATACCGCCATTTCCTTCTCTGTTCATCCAGTGATGGACATTTGTATTGTTTTCACCTTTTGGCTATTGGGAATGGAAGGGAATAACATTTTTTAACTGGATTTTTAAAGTCACTAGTTTGACTGCATTAAAATTACAAACTTTTGTTTAACTAAAATATCATTAAGATACAGAGTTGGGGGAGATCTAACACATAAAAGTGACAAAGGAATTATATCCAGACTATTTTTGAAATTTCTACAAATCAATGACTGGCAACACAGTGGGAAAGTGGCCATGACTAAAATACTTTAATAAAGAGGAAACCAAAATGGCCAGTAAACATGGGCTCTCCTCACTAGTTATCAGGAAAATGTAAATTAAGACCACAAGAGAAACCACTACACACTCACCAAAAATTACACACCCATCAAAAGGCTTTTTTTTTTTTTTTTTTTTTTTTTTGAGATGAAGTCTCACTGTTGCCCAGGCTGGAGTGCAATGGCACAATCTCAGCTCACTGCAATCTCTGCCTCGTGGGTTCAAGCAATTCTACTGCCTCAGCCTCCCGAGTAGCTGGGATTACAGGCGTGCACCACCACACCCAGCTAATTTTGCATTTTTAAGTAGAGACGGGGCTTCACTATGTCGGCAAGGCTACTCTCGAACTCCTGACCTCATGATCTGCCCGCCTCGGCCTCCCAAAGTGCTGAGATTACAGGCATAAGCCACCATGCCCAGCCTAAAAAAGGCTCAAATTTAAGAAGACCAGAAGTTTGACAGCTATGGTTAGAATGTTTATCTCCTCTAAAACTCTTGCTGAAACTTAATCACCCTGTGGCAGCGCTGAGAGGTGGGGTCTTTTGGGTAAGGAGGTTGGATCATGAGGGTCCTCCCCGCAGGAATGGATTAATGAGTTGTCATGGGAGTGGGGCTGGTGGCTTTATAAGAAGAGAGACCTGGCCGGGTGTGGTGGCTCACGCCTATAATCCCAGCACTTTGGGAGGCCAAGAAGGGTGGATCACGAGGTCAGGAGATCGAGATCATCCTGGTTACATAGTGAAGCCCTGTCTCTACTAAAAATACAAAAAATTAGCTGGGCATGGTGGTGGGCGCCTGTAGTCTTAGCTACTCAGGAGGCTGAGGCAGGAGAATGGTGGGAACTGCTGGGAGGCAGAGTTTGCAGTGAGCTGAAATCGCGCCACTGCACTCCAGCCTGGGTGACAGAGCGAGACTCCATCTCAAAAAAAAAAAAAAAAAAAAAAAAAAAAAGAAGAAGAAGAAAAAGAGAGACCTGAGGTGGCGCACAGCATGCTCGACCCCTACAACCTGCGATTAATACTCTGTGCCACTTTGGGAATCTGCACAGAGTCCCCACTGGGCTTGGAACTTCTCAGCCTCCATAACTGTAGGAAATAAATTCCTTTTAAAATAAATTCCACAGTCTCAGGTATTCTATTATAAGCAACAAAAAATGGAGTACTACATCAACTATATCAAATGTTTAGAAGGAGTTGGAGCAAGGAGAATGCTCGCACACCCCTAGGGAAAACATAAGCTGGCTAACCACTCTGAAAACAATTTGGCATGATTTACTAAAGTTGAAAATATACATGCCCTATGACCCTGCAACTTTACTCCTAGGTATGTACGTACAAAATAGAATTTCAGGCGTGTGGGCACCAGGTGACATGTAAAGGGATATTTATTGCAGCATTATTCATAATAGCCAAGAACTAAATAACGCAAAGTTCTAGCCCCAGTACAATGAATAAATTGTAGTATATTCCTACAAGGAAATATTAATAGATACAGCAATGAAAATGAACACACATAACATGGCTGGTAAATCTGATAGACATGAGAGAGTGAAAAAAGACAAACATTCAGTGTGCAGACAGTTGGGTTAAAAATTTTTTTTTTTTTTTTTTTTTTTTGAGGCGGAGTCTCGCTCTGTCACCCAGGCTGGAGTGCAGTGGCCAGATCTCAGCTCACTGCAAGCTCTGCCTCCCGAGTTTACGCCATTCTCCTGCCTCAGCCTCCGGAGTAGCTGGGACTACAGGCGCCTGCCACCTCGCCCGGCTAGTTTTTTGTATTTTTAGTAGAGATGGGGTTTCACAGTGTTAGCCAGGATGGTCTCGATCTCCTGACCTCGTGATCCGCCCGTCTCAGCCTCCTAAAGTGCTGGGATTACAGGCTTGAGCCACCGCGCCCAGCAAAAATATTATTTTAAAGGCCAGGCTCGGTGGCTCACACCTATAATCCTAGCACTTACAGAGGCTGAGGCGGGAGGATCATTTGAGGTCAGGAGTTCAGGACCAGCCTGGTCAACATGGTGAAACTCCATCTCTATTAAAAAATACAAAAATTAGCCAGGTGTGGTGGTACATGCCTGTCATCCTAACTACTCGGGAGGCTGAGGCAGGAGAATCACTTGAACCTGGGAGGCAGAGGTTGCAGTGAGCCAAGATCGCACCACTGCACTCCAGCCTGGGTGACAGAGTGAGACTCCGTCTCGAAAATAAATAAATAAATAAATAAATAAATAAATAACCAACAGACTGCATAAAGTGGCTCATACGTGTAATCCAAGCACTTTGAGAGACCAAGGCAGAAGGATCACTTGAGCCCAGGAGTTCAGGACAAACCTGAGCAACATGGTGAAACTATACCTCTACAAAAAAAAAAAAAAAATTAGCTGGGCATGGTGGCATGTCCCTGTGATCCCAGCTACTTGGAAGGCTGAGGCAGGAGGATAATTTAAGCCTGGGAGGTCGAGGCTGCAATAAGCTATAATCGTACCACTGCACTCCAGCCTGGGCAATAGAGCAAGACCGTGTCTCAAAACAAACAAATAAACAAAAGCCAGACAGACACAAATGAGAGCATTCTATATTGATTCATTTCTATGAAGGTCAAAAGAGGCAAAAACAACCAAAGTGCTTGCAGATGCATATCTGAGTAGTTAAAAATTTACTGAAAAGTGGCCGGACGCGGTGGCTCACGCCTGTAATCCCAACACTTTGGGAGGCCGAGGCAGGTGGATCACGAGGTCAGGAGATCGAGACCATCCTGGCTAACACAGTGAAACCCCATCTCTACTAAAAATACAAAAAAAATTAAGTCCCAGCTCCTTGGGAGGCTGAGGGAGGAGAATGTTGTGAACCCAGAAGGTGGAGCTTGCAGTGAGCCGAGATGGCACCACCGCACTTCAGCCCGAGAGACAGAGAGACTCCATCTCAAAAAAAAAAAAAAAAACTTACGGAAAAGCAAGAAGTTAGGTGGAGTTACCTTTGGGGAGGATCGGGGTGCCATCTGCTTTCCAATAATTCATTAAACTATAATCTACATCTTGTGTTATATTTCACAATGGAAAAATAGAAAAGAGCTCCTGCCCATAATGATGCTTCGCAGGGTTTGGAAATTTCAGATTCAATTCCTCTCCTTGTGGGGGCCAAGGATGGGAAGGGCAGGTGGTTCCAGGAGGAAAAGAGGAGGCCCTGGGGCCTGAAAGTAGCTAAGGACCGTCCCCCAGCATGGGCAGCACCTACCCTGGAAACAGGACTCTACTTCCCTCCTCCATTAGGGAGCAGAGCAGCCCTGAAGTGCCTTCTGGTCCAGGTCCTCCCACTGCAGCTGGAGGATTCTCCCAGGCACTGAGAGCCCTTCACGACCCAAATGCCCCATGCGGTTGGCCTCTGGACTGGCCTTCCCTGCTCTGTGTATCTCCCTCTGTCTAGCCCTCAGCCTCCTCCATCACTCACTCTGTCTTCTCTGCCAGTGTATTCATCTGTCTCTGTCCCTCTCTCTGCCACCTTCTCTCCTATCAAGGAGCCAAAACCTCAAGCACAGACTCACACCCTCCTCACAGGCCCATGTGCCCAAGGAGCCCATAGGTGCCAGGCTGAGATGAACCAGGAGTGTCCTTCTGAACCAAGCAACAGCGTAGGGTGACCAGGGAGGGCCAGTTCATCTCAGTCTGAAAGAAGACCCAGATGAGGAAAGGATACACTGGCCTCCCGCGGTCAGCAGCAGCACTTCCCAGGACAGTGAGCAAGCCAGGTGCCCTCTCAGAGTGGGTGGGCACACCCCTGGGAGAGGGGAGCCCTGCCACACAAGAAGAGGAGCAGCTGTGAAATATGCGCAAGGAACAGACCAGCAAGGAGGACCCAGGCAGTGCTAGAAGGGAGTTCCTGGAAGCTTGGTAGGAGAGCCCCTCAACCCCTGACAATCTCATCATCTCACATCTTATATCTCACATCTCAGGCATGGAAGAATGAGGGCCTTTAGAGAATAAAACATCAAGTACACTCCAACCTGGGCAACAGAGCCAGGCTCCATCTTAAAAAAAAAGAAAAAAAAATGCCTGTGGTCAATGTTCTCCGTACAGGGGAAAACAAAACAAAACAAACTTCTTTTTTTTTTTTTTTTTTTTTTTTGAGATAGAGTCTCGCTCTGTCGCCCAGGCTGGAGTGCAGTGGTTGGATCTCAGCTCACTGCAAGCTCCGCCTTCCGGGTTTACACCATTCTTCTGCCTCAGCCTCCCAAGTAGCTGGGACTACAGGCGCCCGCCACCTCGCCCGGCTAGTTTTTTGTATTTTTTAGTCGAGACAGGGTTTCACCGTGTTAGCCAGGATGGTCTCGATCTCCTGACCTTGTGATCCACCCACCTCGGCCTCCCAAAGTGCTGGGATTACAGGCGTGAGCCACCGCGCCTGGCCAACAAACTTCTTCTTAAAGAAAACATTTGCCTTTGATTGCACCAAAATTCCAGCAGGATTTTGTGCAGATAACTCTTAAGCCAACTCTAAAATTCATACAGAAAGGTAAAGAAATTAGAATAGCCAAAGAAATTTTGAAAAGGAAGAATAAACAATGAGGAATCACATTCCTCACTTTTTTTTTTTTTTTGAGACGGAGTCTTGCTCTGCCGCCCAGGCTGGAGTACAGTGGCCAGATCTCAGCTCACTGCAAGCTCCGCCTCCCGGGTTCACGCCATTCTCCTGCCTCAGCCTCCCGAGTAGCTGGGACTACAGGCGCCTGCCACCTCGCCCGGCTAGTTTTTTGTATTTTTAGTAGAGACGGGGTTTCACCGTGTTAGCCAGGATGGTCTCGATCTCCTG
>NC_037689.1:92233536-92248363 GCF_003255815.1 Theropithecus gelada
GCTCTTATTTTTTGAATTTCCAGCTTTTCTGCCCTGCTTTTTCCCCATCTTTGTGGTTTTATCTGCCTCTGGTCTTTGATGATGGTGATGTACTGATGGGGTTTTGGTGTAGGTGTCCTTCCTGTTTGATAGTTTTCCTTCTAACAGTCAGGACCCTCAGCTGTAGGTCTGTTGGAGATTGCTTGAGGTCCACTCCAGACCCTGTTTGCCTGGGTATCAGCACCAGAGACTGCAGAAGATAGAGTATTGCTGAACAGCGAGTGTACCTGTCTGATTCTTGCTTTGGAAACTTCATCTCAGGGGTGTACCCCACTGTGTGAGGTTTGGGGTGTTGGTCTGCCCCTATTGAAGGATGTTTCCCAGTTAGGCTACTCAGGGTCAGGGACCCACTTGGGCAGGCAGTCTGTCCATTCTCAGATCTCAACCTCCATGTTGGGAGATCCACTGCTCTCTTCAAAGCTGTCAGACAGGGTCGTTTGCATCTGCAGAGGTTTCTGCTGCTTTTCTTTTTTTGTTTAGCTGTGCCCCGTCCCCAGAGATGGAGTCTACAGAGACAGGCAGGCCTCCTTGAGCTGCTGTGGGCTCCCCTCAATTCGAGCTTCCCAGCGGCTTTTTTTTACCTACTTAAGCCTCAGCAATGGTAGGCACCCCTCCCCAAGCCTCACTGCTCCCTTGCTGTATAATCTCCTGGTGTGCCCTTTGTTAAGACCCTTGGAAAAGCGCAGTAGTGGGGTGGGAGTTACCCGATTTTCCAGGTGTTGTGTGTCTCAGTTCCCGTGGCTAGGAAAAGGGATTCCCTTCCCTCTTGTGCTTCCCAGGTGAGGTGATTCCTCACCCTGCTTCAGCTCTCGCCGGTCCAGCTGCAGCAGCTGACCGGCACCAATTGTCCCACACTCCCTAGTGAGATGAACCCAGTACCTCAGTAGAAAATGCAGAAATCACCCTTCTTCTGTGTTGCACACGCTGGGAACTGGAGACTGGAGCTGTTCCTATTTGACCATCTTACTCCGCCTCCTAGAGAGTAGAATATTATTCAGCCATAAAAAAGAAGAAATTCTGTCATTTATGATGACATGAATGAAATCGGAGAATGTTATGCTAAGCAAAGTAAACCAAATCCAGAAAAACATTTCATATGTGCAATCTAAAACAATTAAACTCATAGAAGCAGCGTATAGTATGATGGCTACCAGAGGAAGAGGGTGAGGGAAACATCATAACATTACTTGTTACCTCATAAATATATACACCTATAATTTCAATACATTAATACAAGAAATACATTAATACAACAAAAATCAATACATTAACACATTAATACAATAGATTAACACAAGAAAAATTTTAAAAGATACTGAACTATTCATGTTGTCTATTTATTCTTTTAATTTTGGATAAAGTTTAATAGTTTGTGGGTTTCAAGGAACTGGTCCATTTCAACTAACTTGAATTTCTTTGCATAATAGTCTTCATTGTATTCTTACATTGTTTTTAATGTTTGTAAACTCTCTACTAATTCTTTTATATGAGCTATTGTTGATTTATGTCTCTTTCTATTTCTCTCTGTCAGTCTGGCTACAAGTTTATTGGTATTGATTGTATTGAATTTTTCAAAGAGCTAGTTTTTGGTTTCCTTAAATTTTCTTAATTTCATTGATTTCTGCTTTTTTTCATTATTATTTCCTTTCTTCTACAGCTTTGGGTTTACTTTGCTGTTTTTTCTAGTTTCTTAAGTTGGAAACTGAGATTATTGATTTGAGGTGTTTTCTTCTTTGGTAGTATTAGCATTAAAAATATAAATTTCCCTCTGAGCACTGCTTCAGCTGCATTGCACAATATTGACAAGTTGTATTTTCTTTTTTTCATTGAAAATATTGTCTAATTTTATTCGAGACTTTTTCTTTGACCCACGAGTTATTTATAATTGTTTTGTTTACTTTCTAAGGATTTGCAGATTTTCTAATTATTTTTCTATTATCAATTTCTAGCTAATTCTATTGTGGTCAGAAAAAAAATTCATTGTGGGATTTCAATTCTCTTTAATTTCTTAAAGTTTATTTTCTGATTCAGCATATGGTCCATCTTAGTGAATGTTCCATGTTTATTTGTAAAGAATGTGTATTGCACTATTGTTGGATAAAGTGTTTTATAAATTTCTATTATATCTAGTTGGTTGACAAAGTTTAAATTTTTTATATCCCTGCTGATTTTCTGAGTACTTCTCCGAATTAGTGAAAAATGAATGTTGGAAGTCTCCAGCTATAATTGTGAAATTTTGTATTTCTTCTTTCATTTTTATAAGCTGTTGCCTTGTTTTGAAATTCTGTTGTTAAATGCATATGCATTCAGGATTGTTATGTCTTCTTGGTGAATTGGCCCTTTTATCATTACATAATGTCTCTCTGTATCCTGGGTAAGTTCCTTACTCTGAAGTCTAGTCGACTTGGTATTAAATATAGCAACCCCAGCTTTCTTTTGAAGAGTGTTTGCATGGTATATATTTTCCATAATTTCCTTTTGAACTACCTACATCGTTATATATAAAGTAAGTTTCTTTTTCTTTCTTTTGTTTTTTTGTTTCTTTGTTTTGTTTGTGTTTGTTTTGTTTTTGTTTTGTTTTGTTTTTCGTTTGAGGAGTCTTGCTCTGTCCCTCAAGCTGGAGTGCAGTGGCATAATCTCGGCTCACTGCAACCTCCGCCTCCCAAGTTCAAGCGATTCTCCTGCCTCAGTCTTCTGAGTAGCTGGGATTACAGGCGCTGTGCCACCACACCAGACTAATGTTTGTTTTTTTAAGGAGAGACGGGGTTTCACCATGTTGGCCAGGGTAGTCTCTAACTCCTGACCTCAAGTGATCCACCCGCTTCGGCCTTCCAAAGTGCTGGGATTACAGGCGTGAGCTACCGCACCCGACCCTAAAGTAGGTTTCTTATAGGTAGCACATAGATGGATTGTGTTCTTTTATCCACTCTGTCAAACTTTGTCTTTTAATTAATGTGTTTAGATCATTTACCATTAATGTAATTATAGATATGTTTGAATTTAAATCTACTTTTCAATTATTTTTCAGTTTTTTGAAATCCCATTTCTTATTTGTTGCCATCTTTTAGATTATTTGATTTTTAAATTCAACTCTAATGCATCTACTTACTTTTTGCATGGGCATATTTTTTACTGTATCTCTTCGTATAGTTTCTCCTGGTCACACTGGGAATTAAACTATACATAATTATTTTTTCACAGTTTATTTACCTCTTCAGGTGAAATGTAGAGCTCTTATTACCCTATAGGTCACTTTACCCTCCCCCCTTTTTATTGTAGATGTAGTTATATTACATCTACATACATGAAAGGCCCACTATACATGTATAATTTTGTATTTTAACCAATTAAACATTTTAAGTACTTAAGAGGATGAAAATTATCTGCTATATTTACCCAGGTATTTACCATTTCTATTGCTCTTCCTTCATTCCTGATATTGCAGGTATCTCATAATACTTTTTATTTCTGTGGAATTGGAAGTAATACTTGGACTTTCATTTCTGATTTTAGTAACTTAGGTCTTATTTCTTTTTATCTTAGTCAGTCTAGTTAAAGGTATGTCAATTTTGTTAATTGGGACAAACAGTCAATTACACAATAATACAGACTTCAATATCTCAACTTGTAATAATAGATAAAACAACCAGGCAGAAGATGAAATAAAAGACTTTAACAACAGTACAAACCAATTATATCTAAAACAAATATATTAAAAAAACACTCCACCTAACAACAGCACAATCCATACTACCTAAAATTCATATGGAACCTCAAAGGACCCTAAGAAGTGAAACAATCTTGAAAAAGAACACAGTTGGAGGACTCACACTTTCTGATTTCAAAACCTATGATAAAGTTACAGTCATCAAAACAGTGTGGCACTGGACTAAGGACAGACTTATAGACCTTTAGAATAGAATAGAGATCTCCAAAATAAACCATCACCTGTGTGGTCAACTGATTTTTGACAAGGATTCCAAGGCAATTCAATTGAGAATGGACAGTCTTTTTAATAAATGGTGCTGGAAAAACTGGATATCCAGTTCCAAAACAATGAAGTTGGACCCTTACCTTACATCACACACAAAAAAAAAATTAGTGAAAATGGATCAGAAATCTAAATATAGGAGCTAATAGTATAAAACTCAAAGAAAAAAACCATAGCAAATCTTCACAACATTGGTTTTGGCAATGATTTCTTGGATATGACATTCAAAGCACTAGCAACAAAAGAAAAACAGATAAACTGTACTTTATCAAGATTAAAAGCATTTTTTAATCAAAGAACACTATCAAGGAAGCAAAATATAACCCTTAGAAAGGGAGGAAATATTTTAAAATAATATATCTGACAAGTAATTAACATCTACAATATAAAAGAACTCCTCCAAGTCAATTATAACAATCAAAAATGCAATTAAAAAATGGACAATGAAGTTGAACAGACATTTTTTCAAAGAAGACATACAGATTCTCAATAAGCATGTGAAAAGATGTTCAATGTCACTAGTTATTAGGTAAATGCAAATCAATTCCACAGTGAGATACCACTTCACACCCACTAATGTGGCTATTTTAAAAAATGGAAACTAGCAAGTTTGGCCAAAATGTAGAGAAACTGGAATCTTTGTGCATTCTTAGTGGTAAAGCTAACAATGGTATAGCCACAGTACAAAACGGGTTGGCAGTCACTCAAAAAAGTTGAAGAATTACCACATGATCCAGCAATTCCACTTCTATGTATACACCCAAAAAAATAAAAGCAGGGTGCTGGGCATGGTGGCTCATACCTGTAATCCTAGCATTTGGAGGCCAAGGCAGGTGAATTGCATGAACCCAGGAGTTTGAGACCAGCCTTGGAAACATGACAAAACGCTATCTCTACAAAAAATACAAAAATTAGCCAGGTGTGGTGGCATGCACCTGTCATCCCAGCTACTTGGGAGGCTGAGGTGTGTGGAGTGCTTGAGCCCTGATCACATCACTACACTTCAGGCTAGGTGACAGAGTGAGACCCCATCTAAAACAAACAAACAACAACAACCAAAAAAAAAAAAATTAAAAGCAGGAACTCAATCAGATTTGTGTGCACCAATGTTCATAGCAACATTATTCACAGTAGTCAAAAAGTGGAAACAACTTGTGTCCATCAAAACAGATAAACAATGGATAAGCAAAATGTGGGATACATATATATTTACAAATATATATATGAATATTATTCAACCTTAAGCCTTAAAAGGAATACAATTCTGATGTATGTAACAACATGGATGAACCTTGAAAACATTATGCTAAGTGAAATAAACTAGATACAAAATGCCAAATGTTGTATGGTTCCACTCATGTGGTATACCTAAAATAGGCAAATTCATAAAGACTGAGAACAGAATAGAGGTTAACAGAGGCTACAGAGAGAGAGAAATTGAAGTTATTATTTAATGAGTACATACTTTCTGTTTGGGATATTCATAAAAATGTTCTGGAAATGGATAGTGGTGATGGTTGCATAACATCGTGAATGTACTTAATGCCACTGAACTGTACACTCAAAATGTAGAAAACCATAGAGTTTTAAAAATTTTATCCATAAGTATCTTTAATATGCCTAGTTAATTTACAGATACTTAATTCCTAGATACTAGATTGTTTTCATTGTTATTGCAAATGGTATCTCACATATCTTTTTTATTATGTTGCTGGGACAGAAATGTTGTTAATTTTTGTAAGGTGAGTTTTATTTGGCATGCTAAACTCACTTATTAGTTTTAATAGTTTATTTTTTGGTATTTCATATCTACACCTAATGAAAACTTTAGACCTTCTCTTTCCATACTCATGCCTCTTTTTAAAAATTCTATACTGAGTCGGGTAGAAACTCCCATACTCTGTGAAACAGTATGAGTGATAGTAGGCATGGATCTTGATCTCAATCTTAAATGGGACTTTATTTAAAGTTCCCCTATTAAGTACAGACAGTCTCCAACTTATAATGGCTCAGGTTATGATCTTCTTGACTTTAGATAGTGCAAAAGCAATATGCATTTGGTAGAAAGTATACTTGGAGTTCCCATACAATGATTCTGTTTTTCACTGTCACTACAGTATTCAATAAATTACATGAGATATTATTTTTCTGTGTAAAATAGGCTTTGTTTTCAATGATTTTTTTTCCCAATTGTAGGTTAATGTAAGGGTTCTGAGCATCTTTAAGACAGGCCAGGCTAAGCTAGGATGTTCAGTAGATTAGTTATATTAAATGCATTTTTGACTGATGATACTTTCAGTTTACAACGAGTTTATCAGGAAGTAACCCCATCAAAAGTCAAGGAGCATCTGTATGTTTGTTAGCTTTTTCATACATAACCTCTACAAAGTTAATAAGTTTTCTTTTAATTCCTAATTTACTAAGACTTTTTGTTGTTACTCTCAATAAGACTTGAACCTTATCAAATATTTTTCCTGCAACAATATGTTTGCCTCCCTTGACAGACTGTGAACATCATGAGTGCAGGCCTCAAGTCTGTCTTGTTCATTGTTATATTTTCAATGTTTAGCAGTATTCCTGACACATAGTGGTTACACAATAAAGATCCATTGAAATTAATGGATTCAAACTTTTGAGTACCTGTATGTGTAGAGGGTATCAATCCTGGACTTCAGTTCAATATATTTTTTCAGTAAAGACAATTTGTTAATTGTATAACTCAAATGACACTGAGCAGATCACTAGTTTATGGACTGTCTTGAATGCCACGGCACTGTCTTATTCATTTACCCCAATCCTCTAGCATCTAGTCTCATCCTGGCATATCACCAGTGTTTAATTCATAGTTCATGAATGGATTTCATTTTTGAAATGTTTTGTTTTTAAAATCTCATCCTTTGAATGCACAATTGGAAAAACATTCTTTGTTTTGTCAGGCCACACATTTAGATTTTCTATTTGGAAAATAGGGATTCTGTACCTGTATGCTAGGAACTGGGGTAGCTATACCACCAACACCATCCTTTCCCTTTCTTGACTTCCTACTCATTGTCTAGACCACACAGCCCAACATTCAATGCTCAATTTTATCGATAATAATGAAGTAACTGCTATTTCCTCTGTGCCAGGTACTTAAGCATGTTGATATTTATTCTCACATTCACATCTCTATGAGATAAATACCATTATTAGCCTTATTTTACAGATGGGGAAAGTCAGGATCACAAAAAGTTACACAACACATAATTGGTGGATCTGGAATTCAAATTCAAACCCAGGTGAGTCTGACTACAAAGGCACACACTCTCAACCATTATGTCAGTGGCTTTCAAATATTTGTCCACAACCCACAGTAAGAAATACACTTTAAATTACAAATCTCTACACACTATTACACCTATGTATGTATGTATATAACATACCTATGAATGTGTGTGTATATATATGTAATATATATATATATATATATATATATATATATATATATAATACATACATAACAGATAGTTTCACAAACCAATACCTGGAATGACTGCTATTTTTTATTCTATTCTGTTACATTCTTTAAAGCACAAATATCTATACCCTGTATTGATTTCACAACTCACTAATGAATTGTGACCCCCAGTTTGGAAAACACTTCACTACACTGTGCTAAATCCTCAAACTTATTCATCCTTCACCACCTCCACTGCTACCACCTTAGTCCAACACACCATCATCTCACGCTTGAATTATCGAAAGAACCCCTTCACTGGGCTCTATACTTTTGCTCTTGCCCCATTCTTAACACAACGGCCAGAGGAATCTTTTCCAACTCTGAAGCATGTCAACCCTATTCCAAACTCTCCAAAAATTTCCCATCACATTCATAACAAAATCTGAACTTCCAATCAGCCTACAGAGGTTTGCATATGCTAGACACTGCCTACCTCTCTGATGTCATGTTTTTCTCCTCTCCCCTTTGCTCGCTATGCTCCAATCACATAGGCCTTCTTTGTGTTCCTTGAACACCACAGCTTGCTCCTGATAAAGGTTTTTGCACTTCCTTTCCCTCTATCTGGATCACTCTGAGCTCCAATTTTCTTGTGCCTGGCTCCTTCTCCTCCAAATTTTAGCACAAATGTCATATCTTCAGAGAGGAATATTCTGAACACTCCATATCAAGTACCTCCTTAAACCAACTCAATTTTCTTTCTTATAACACCACCATCTTATTTTCCACGTAGCACTCCATCACCATCCAAAATTACTCTGTTAATTTTTGTATATGATTATTGTCTGTCTTATTCACTGTTGCATTCCCAGCACCCAAAACAATGTCTGGAACATACTAGTTGTGAAATAATATATTTGATAAAGGAGTGCTTCCTGGTCTACCCCCTCAACTTAAGTCTAATTACAGGCAATGTGTACATTTTTTCTGACTCCTCCAGGGCCCAGTTTAGGCCAGTGCCCACATTTTTGACACAACTTATATTTGCCCATTGGTTGTTTCAGCTGGTCCCTCAGACAAGCCTTCTCTTTGTCCTCATAGTCCCTCCAAGAAGCAGGGAGAGGCAAGAATCCTGGTTCCTGCCTGAAGGCCAGAAATGAAAACCAGAGAGAGATTCATGAAAATTCTATACCCAGTCAGTGGCTATAATCCAGGCATTCTGGAAACTTAGACTTCTTGCATCTAAATCTCATGGTTTTAAGAGAAGAAGGCCTGTCCTAATCAATGCAGGACACTGGAACCAGATGAGGCATCAGAGTCAAGGGGCTACTTTGTTTAAAGATGGGACACAGGGAAGAGAGGAGGCAACCTTCAGGCCTAGACAGCAGCCTTCTCAGGCAAGGGACCTTGACCTCCCCTGCTCACAAGCAGTGAGCCAGTTACAAGGTGTGTCCCTCAGTCTCAGGTGGCCCTAGCCAGGGTAATAAAAGCAGATTCAAGGGAATAAAGTCTGTGGTTTCTGGACCTATGAAAGGTTGTCACTAGCCACAAGTAAGTGGAAGAACATTACGTGCTCATGGACAGGAAGAATCAATATCGTGAAAATGGACATATTGCCCAAGGTAATTTATAGATTCAATGCCATCCCCATCAAGCTACCAATAACTTTCTTCACAGAATTGGAAAAAACTACTTTAAAGTTCATACGGAACCAAAAAAGAGCCCGTGTTGCCAAGTCAATCCTAAGCCAAAAGAACAAAGCTGGAGGCATCATGCTACCTGACTTCAAACTATACTACAAGGCTACAGTAACCAAAACAGCATGGTACTGGTACCAAAACAGAGATATAGACCAATGGAACAGAACAGAGCCCTCAGAAATAATACCACACATCTACAACAATCTGATTTTCATAAACCTGACAAACCAAGAAATGAGGAAAGGATTCCCTATTTAATATATGGTGTTGGGAAAACTGGCTAACCATATACAGAAAAGTGAAACTGGACCCCTTCCTTACACCTTATAGAAAAATTAGCTCAAGATGGGTTAAAGACTTAAACATAAGACCTAAAACCATAAAAACCCTAGAAGAAAACCCAGGCAATACCATTCAAAACATGGGCATGGGAAAAGACTTCATGACTAAAACACCAAAAGCAATGGCAACAAAAGCCAAAATTGACAAATGGAATCTAATTAAACTAAAGAGTGTCTGCACAGCAAAAGAAACTATCATCAGAGTGAACAGGCAACCTACCGAATGGGAGAAAATTTTTGCAATCTGTCCATCTAACCAAGGGTTGATATCCAAAATCTACAAATAACAAACTAATTTACAAGAGTAAAACAAACAACCCCATCAAAAAGTAGGTAAAGGATATGAGCAGACGCTTTTCAAAAGAAGACATTTGTGTGATCAACAAACATATGAAAGAATGCTCATCATCACTGGTCATTAGAGAAATGCAAATCAAAACCACAATGAGATACCATCTCATGCCAGTTAGAATGGTGATCATTAAAAAGTCAGGAAACAACAGATGCTGGAGAGGATGTGGAGAAATAGGAATTCTTTTATGCTGTTGGTGGGAGTGTCAATTAGTTCAACCATTGTGGAAGACAGTGTGGCGATTCCTTAAGGATCTAGAACCAGAAATGCCAGTTGACTCAGCAATCCCATTACTGGGTATATACTCAAAAGATTATAAATCGTTCTACTATAAAGATGCATGCAGAAGTTGTTGTTGTTGTTGTTGTTGTTGTTGTTGTTGTTTAACACTATTCACAATAGCAAAGACTTGGAACCAACCCGAATGTCCATCAGTGATAGACTGGATGAAGAAAATGTGACACATACACACCATGGACTACTATGCAGCCATAAAAAAGGATGAGTTCATGTCCTTTGCAGGGACATGGATGAAGCTGGAAAACATCATTCTCAGCAAACTAACACAAGAACAGAAAACCAAACACCATTCTCACTCATAAGTGGGAGTTGAATAATGAGAACACATGGACACAGGGAGGGGAACATCACACACTGGGGCCTGTCAGGGGGTGGGGGCTAGGGGAGGGATACAGTTAGGAGAAATACCTAATGTAGGTGATAGGTTGATGGATGCAGCAAACCACAATGGCACGTGTATACCTATGTAATAAAACTGTACATTCTGCACATGTACCCCAGAACTTAAAGTATAATTTAAAAAGTGCTGGCTATGCAACTGTACACATAATATTTTACTTAAATCAACTATTTTTCTACTTGCAGAAATTTATTTTAAAAGGAAACTATAACACTTTTGCAAGTGGAGAAGCAACAATATTCCACCATCAAAAGATAAGCATAAAATAAATTTGTAACTTGTAAAGAAATGATCATAGTAGCCACCATAATCATACCCAATGTCACCTCTAGAATCCATGCCAAACATTGGGAAGCATTTAGTTGAGCCCATTGCTTTTCATATGAGGAAATCAAGAATCATAAGGCAAGAGTAATTTGAGCACATCCTCAGTCCGATCTCATATCTCCAAGGACCAAATATATTCCCCCCATTTTTTTTTTTTATCAAAGACAAGAGACACACAAGAAAGCTGCGTATGGTCATGCAAGTTCTCCACAGCACAACTCTAGGACATATCAGTTACATGGACTACAATGTGAATGGTGTTCCTTGGAGTTGAACAGTGTACAACTTGAACCTGTTGGTGGGAATGTAAACTAGTTCAACCATTATGGAAGACAGTGTGGCGATTCCTCAAGGATCTAGAACTAGAAATACCATTTGATCCAGCCATCCCATTATTGGGTATATATCCAGAGGATTATAAATCATGCTGCTATAAAGACACATGCACACGTATGTTTATTGCAGCACTGTTCACAATAGCAAAGACTTGGAACCAACCCAAATGTCCATCAATGATAGACTGGATTAAGAAAATGTGGCACATATACACCACGGAATACTATGCAGCCATAAAAAAAGATGAGTTTATGTCCTTTGTAGGGACATGGACGAAGCTGGAAGCCATCATTCTGAGCAAACTTTCGCAAGGACAAAAAAAAAAAACAAAACACTGCATGTTCTCACTCATAGGTAGGAATTGACCAACGAGAACACTTGGACACAGAAAGGGGAATATCACACATCGGGGCCTGTCGTGGGGTGGGGGGAGGGGAGAGGGATAGCATTAGGAGATATACCTAATGTAAATGATGAGTTAATGGGTGCAGCACACCAACATGGCACATGTACACATATGTAACAAACCTGCAAGTTGTACACATGTACCCTAGAACTTAAAGTATAATTTTTTTAAAAAAAAAAAGGTAAAAAAAAAAAAAAAGAAAAAAAAAAAAAAAGAAACCCAGCTCTCCCTCTTACAAAAAAAAAAAAAGAAAGAAAAAGAAAGAAAGAAAGGTTGTCACTAGCAGAGAGAGCAGACTGCTCTGTGTTGCCCCAGGGTGCTTTAGTAAGACCTGTGGGTAAGAATCCCAGAGAGGTAGATATCAGCTAAGCACAAAGATAGTATCAATGACAATATGTATTGCTTTGTGAAGCAATGAACTCTCTGTTACTAGAATTGCTCATGCAAAATTATATGAGCACCAACTTAAAGCCATTGACCTAGCAGTTTTTCCATCTCTAAAGATTCTTCCCTATGATGCTTGTATGGCTGGCTGCTTCTTGGCCTTCAGATCTCAGCCCACATGTCCCTTTCTCAGAGAGGGCTTCCTGACCATCCAATATAGAGTAGCAATCCAGGCAGTCCTATTTTAATTCTCTGCTCAACACTAATCATTATCTAATACTTATTGTGTTAGATATACATTGCCCCCACACTCCCATCATACCCTCTAAAATATAGGCTTCATGAGAGCAAGGGCCTTCTTTTGTCTGTCTTATTTAATGTTATATTCACAGAGGCTAGAGCGTTGCTAGTGCTCAGTAAATACTTGTCGAATGGCTAAGTGAAAAAGCCGAATGACATATGTCAGGAATATTTCAGAAAAGACTTCTACATAGATAGACTCCTACATACTTCTGCATATATAATAAATCTTCTACAAGATTTACTAGATGACATTTTTATACTAGATAATGATGTACATTATGTTATAATATTACACAAATCTCTTTAAATATAGATGCAGTCTACAGCTATACCACCCTCAACGTGCCCAATCTTATCTAAATATAGATGCAAAAAGTCTCAACGATATGCTAGAGAAGTGAATTTATCAATATATAAAAAGACTTATACTTCATTACTGAGGTGTAACCCAGGAAAGCAATGTATTTTTGCATCTGAAAGTCAATTAATGTAACACACCATATTAATAGGGTAAATTTAAACAACCACAGAATCATCCAAATAGATACTGAAAAATCATTTGAAAAAGTTCAATGCTCCTTCACAATAAAATGCTCAATAAATAATAAACAGAAGAGAAGTTTCTCAACTTACTTTAAAGCATGGATGAAAGATCCACAGTTAACATCAGAAAAAAAAGTTTCCCATAAGAAAAAAAAAATAAAAAGGTAGAATATGTATATAATGGATAAGGATATCCAGTACCTGCCAAATAAGGAAAGTAAAAACTTCAACAATTAACAAAGACTACTTTTTCAATGACCCATTAATTATAGAACAATTAAACAATGATATAAAATTACACTTACCTATAAATTAGAAGTACATTTCAATTTACCCATAGATTTAACACACTTTATAATGAATAGAAAAAAACATAACTGCCTTTTTAAAAATTAAAAAAAAAAAGAAAAAAAAAGAAAGTGAACTAATACAACCACTTTGGAAAACAGTTTTTTAGTTGTGTAATATGCTAAACATGTGCTTATTATATAATACAGCTATTGTAGTCTCTCAAAAAATGAAAGCACATGTCCATGAAAAGTCTTTTATGTAAGCGTTCACAGTAGCTTTATTTGTAATAACCAAAAAACAGGAAAAGGTTCATATGTTAACAAGTGAATGGGTAAACAGATTGTGGTAAATCCATTCAATTGGAAAGTGCCTATCAATAAAACAGAATGAACTATTGATACATATAACATGTATAATCCAAAAGAATTATGCTAAGTGACAGAAGTCAGAAAAATGTACATACTATATAATTTTATTTATTAAAAGTCCTAGAAAATGCACACTGACTTAGAGATAGAATGCAGGGTAGTGCTTACCTGGGAATGGAGCAGTAAGGAGGTGGAGGGATATATAATAAAAATTATGAAGAAACTTTTAGGGGTGATAGATATGTTCATTATTTTAATTTCAATGATGGTTTCATGGGCATATTGATATGTCAAACCTTATCAAATTGTTTGTGTGTACATTTTATTCTATGTCAATTATACCTCAATATATCAGTTTAAAATAAAAAAATAAATAAAAAGTACCTACTGAATTCTCACTGCAAATCTTACTTGCAAAAGCAGTGAAAATCTAGTCTAGATATCCTCTTTAATAATGAGCTACCGGGGGGCGGAGCAAGATGGCCGAATAGGAGCAGCTCCAGTCTTCAACTCCCAGCGCCAGCGACACAGAAGACCGGTGATTTCGGCATTTTCAACTGAGGTACTGGGTTCATCTCACTGGGGAGTGCCGGACGATCGGTACTGGTCAGCTGCTGCAGCCCGACCAGCGAGAGCTGAAGCAGGGCGAGGCATTGCCTCACCTGAGAAGCACAAGAGGGAAGGGAATCCCTTTTCCTAGCCAGGGGAACTGAGACACACAACANNNNCTCATCGCCAGCAACGGATCAAAGCTGGACGGAGAATGACTTTGACGAGATGAGAGAAGAAGGCTTCAGTCCATCAAATTTCTCAGAGCTAAAGGAGGAATTACGTACCCAGCGCAAAGAAACTAAAAATCTTGAAAAAAAAGTGGAAGAATTCACGGCTAGACTAATTAATGCAGAGAAGGTCATAAACGAAATGAAAGAGATGAAAACCATGACACGAGAAATACGTGACAAATGCACAAGCTTCAGTAACCGACTCGATCAACTGGAAGAAAGAGTATCAGCAATTGAGGATCAAATGAATGAAATGAAGCGAGAAGAGAAACCAAAAGAAAAAAGAAGAAAAAGAAATGAACAAAGCCTGCAAGAAGTATGGGATTATGTAAAAAGACCAAATCTACGTCTGATTGGGGTGCCTGAAAGTGAGGGGGAAAATGGAACCAAGTTGGAAAACACTCTTCAGGATATCATGCAGGAGAACTTTCCCAACCTAGTAGGGCAGGCCAACATTCAAATCCAGGAAATACAGAGAACGCCACAAAGATACTCCTCGAGAAGAGCAACTCCAAGACACATAATTGC
>NC_037689.1:92248859-92261866 GCF_003255815.1 Theropithecus gelada
AATGGTAAAGGGATCAATTCAACAGGAAGAACTAACTATCCTAAATATATGTGCACCCAACACAAGAGCACCCAGATTCATAAAGGAAGTCCTAAGAGACTTACAAAGAGACTTAGGCTCCCATACAATAATAATGGGAGACTTCAACACCCCACTGTCAACATTAGACAGATCAATGAGACAGAAAGTTGACAAGGATATCCAGGAATTGAACTCATCTCTGCAGCAAGCAGACCTAATAGACATCTACAGAACTCTCCACCCCAAATCAACAGAATATACATTCTACTCAGCACCACATCACACTTATTCCAAAATTGACCACATAATTGGAAGTAAAGCACTCCTCAGCAAATGTACAAGAACAGAAATTATAACAAACTGTCTCTCAGACCACAGTGCAATCAAACTAGAACTCAGGACTAAGAAACTCAATCAAAACCGCTCAACTACATGGAAACTGAACAACCTGCTCCTGAATGACTACTGGGTACATAACGAAATGAAGGCAGAAATAAAGATGTTCTTTGAAACCAATGAGAACAAAGATACAACATACCAGAATCTCTGGGACACATTTAAAGCAGTGTGTAGAGGGAAATTTATAGCACTAAATGCCCACAAGAGAAAGTAGGAAAGATCTAAAATAGACACTCTAACATCGCAATTAAAAGAACTAGAGAAGCAAGAGCAAACACATTCGAAAACTAGCAGAAGGCAAGAAATAACTAAGATCAGAGCAGAACTGAAGGAGATAGAGACACAAAAAACCCTCCAAAAAAATCAATGAATTCAGGAGTTGGTTTTTTGAAAAGATCAACAAAATTGATACACCGCTAGCAAGACTAATAAAGAAGAAAAGAGAGAAGAATCAAATCGACACAATAAAAAATGATAAAGGGGATATCACCACCGACCCCACAGAAATACAAACTACCATCAGAGAATACTATAAACACCTCTACGCAAATAAACTGGAAAATATAGAAGAAATGGATAATTTCCTGGACACTTACACTCTTCCAAGACTAAACCAGGAAGAAGTTGAATCCCTGAATAGACCAATAGCAGGCTCTGAAATTGAGGCAATAGTTAATAGCCTACCAAAGAAAAAAAGTCCAGGACCAGATGGATTCACAGCTGAATTCTACCAGAGGTACAAGGAGGAGCTGGTACCATTCCTTCTGAAACTATTCCAATCAATAGAAAAAGAGAGAATCCTCCCTAACTCATTTTATGAGGCCAACATCATCCTGATACCAAAGCCTGGCAGAGACACAACAAAAAAAGAGAATTTTAGACCAATATCCCTGATGAACATCGATGCAAAAATCCTCAATAAAATACTGGCAAACCGGATTCAGCAACACATCAAAAAGCTTATCCACCATGATCAAGTGGGCTTCATCCCTGGGATGCAAGGCTGGTTCAATATTCACAAATCAATAAACATAATCCAGCATATAAACAGAACAAAGACAAGAATCACATGATTATCTCAATAGATGCAGAAAAGGCTTTTGACAAAATTCAACAGCCCTTCATGTTAAAAACGCTCAATAAATTCGGTATTGATGGAACGTACCTCAAAATCATAAGAGCTATTTATGCCAAACCCACAGACAATATCATACTGAATGGGCAAAAACTGGAAAAATTCCCTTTGAAAACTGGCACAAGACAGGGATGCCCTCTCTCACCACTCCTATTCAACATAGTGTTGGAAGTTCTGGCTAGGGCAATTAGGCAAGAGAAAGAAATCAAGGGTATTCAGTTAGGAAAAGAAGAAGTCAAATTGTCCCTGTTTGCAGATGACATGATTGTATATTTAGAAAACCCCATTTTCTCAGCCCAAAATCTCCTTAAGCTGATAAGCAACTTCAGCAAAGTCTCAGGATACAAAATCAATGTGCAAAAATCACAAGCATTCTTATACACCAGTAACAGACAAACACAGAGCCAAATCATGAATGAACTTCCATTCACAATTGCTTCAAAGAGAATAAAATACCTAGGAATCCAACTTACAAGGGATGCAAAGGACCTCTTCAAGGAGAACTACAAACCACTGCTCAGTGAAATCAAAGAGGACACAAACAAATGGAAGAACATACCATGCTCATGGATAGGAAGAATCAATATCGTGAAAATGGCCATACTACCCAAGGTTATTTATAGATTCAATGCCATCCCCATCAAGCTACCAATGAGTTTCTTCACAGAATTGGAAAAAACTGCTTTAAAGTTCATATGGAAGCAAAAAAGAGCCCGCATCTCCAAGACAATCCTAAGTCAAAAGAACAAAGCTGGAGGCATCACGCTACCTGACTTCAAACTATACTACAAGGCTACAGTAACCAAAACAGCATGGTACTGGTACCAAAACAGAGATAGAGACCAATGGAACAGAACAGAGTCCTCAGAAATAACACCACACATCTAAAGCCATCTGATCTTTGACAAAGCTGAGAGGAACAAGAAATGGGGAAAGGATTCCCTATTTAATAAATGGTGCTGGGAAAATGGGCTAGCCATAAGTAGAAAGCTGAAACTGGATCCTTTCCTTACTCCCTCTACGAAAATTAATTCAAGATGGATTAGAGACTTAAATGTTAGACCTAATACCATAAAAACCCTAGAAGAAAACCTAGGTAGTACCATTCAGGACATAGGCATGGGCAAAGACTTCATGTCTAAAACACCAAAAGCAACGGCAGCAAAAGCTAAAATTGACAAATGGGATCTAATTAAACTAAAGAGCTTCTGCACAGCAAAAGAAACTACCATCAGAGTGAACAGGCAACCTACAGAATGGGAGAAAATTTTTGCAATCTACTCATCTGACAAAGGGCTAATATCAAGAATCTACAAAGAACTCAAACAAATTTACAAGAAAAAACCAAACAACCCCATCAAAAAGTGGGCAAAGGATATGAACAGACATTTCTCAAAAGAAAACATTCATACAGCCAACAGACACATGAAAAAATGCTCATCATCACTGGCCATCAGAGAAATGCAAATCAAAACCTCAATGAGATACCATCTCACACCAGTTAGAATGGCAATCATTCAAAAGTCAGGAAACAACAGGTGCTGGAGAGGATGTGGAGAAATAGGAACACTTTTACACTGTTGGTGGGATTGTAAACCAGTTCAACCATTATGGAAAACAGTATGGCAATTCCTCAAGGATCTAGAACTAGATGTACCATATGACCCAGCCATCCCATTACTGGGTATATACCCAAAGGATTATAAATCATGCTGCTCTATAGACACATGCACACGTATGTTTATTGCAGCACTATTCACAATAGCAAAGACTTGGAATCAACCCAAATGTCCATCAGTGACAGACTGGATTAAGAAAATGTGGCACATATACACCGTGGAATACTATGCAGCCATAAAAAAGGATGAGTTTGTGTCCTTTGTAGGCACATGGATGCAGCTGGAAACCATCATTCTTAGCAAACTCTCACAAGAACAGAAAACCAAACACCGCATGTTCTCACTCATAGGTGGGAACTGAACAATGAGATCATTTGGACTCGGGAAGGGGAACATCACACACCGGGGCCTATCATGGGGAGGGCGAAGGGGGGAGGGATTGCATTGGGAGTTATACCTGATGTAAATGACGAGTTGATGGGTGCTGACGAGTTGATGGGTGCAGCACACCATCATGGCACAAGAATACATATGTAACAAACTTGCATGTTATGCACATGTACCCTAGAACTTAAAGTATAATAATAAATAAATTTAAAAAAAATAAAATAAATAAAAAAGTTTTGGTGAACCAGAGAAGGGTCTCTGCTTAGATGCTAACCCAGTTTCTAAGGGCAGAGACCAGCTTTCAAAGTCAGTTCATTCTTTTGATCAGCAAAAGTCACTTGCTTATACTGCAAATAGAGTTTCAGAAGGTATAAGAGACTACTGAGTCTATGAATCCTAAGAAAAGGTCTCAAGGTTGCTTTTTTATCACTCCTCCTAATCCTAACTTATTTGCCTTATTTCATAGACATATAAACTGTTAGAACTGAAAGCCCCCTTAAAAGTCATAAAATCTAACCCTCTAAACAGATAGAAAAAAAAATCTGAGGCTCAGCAATGGAAGGGACTGGACAATTGAATTATTTTGATTTGAGGTAGAAGCAATGGGAGCTACCTGTAGAGTATGGCATCAGTAGCTGTGATAAGATTTTTGTGATATTTGTTTCTCTCTACCTGATTTCTCCAGAATTTGTAAACTATTTGTGAGTATTCTTAACTTATGGCAATATAGTTATTTGCGTAAGTGCAATAAGAATCTGTTTTCATTTGTAACAGAACACAACTGGAGAAATGGGTTATTTTACCAAGCTTTGACCGGAATGGTGTGCTTTCTTTTAAGAAATCAAACTTGACTTATAGAGCCAATAAAAGCCCCTTGGGGCTGGGCATGGTGGCTCATGCCTGTAATCCTAGGACTTTGGGAGGCCAAGGTAGGTGGATTACCTGAGGTCAGGAGTTCAATACCAGCCTGTACAACGTGGTGAAACCCCATCTCTACCAAAAATACAAAATTAGCCAAGCATGGGTGGTTCATGTCTGTAAACCCAGCTACTTGGGAGGTTGAGGCAGGAGAATCACTTGAACCTGGGAAGTGGAGGCTGCAGTGACGTGAGACCACACCATTGCACTCCCTCCTGGGCAAAAAGTGTGAAACTCTATCTCAAAAATTTTTTTTAAAAAAAGACCCCTTTAGAAATCTGGCCTTAGGCATTGTCTACACCTTTCCTGTACAGTGTTCCTGACCTGTGGTAAGTAAACAATGTCACTTTCTGACAGGCCCCAAGTTATCTTGAGGACAAGAATTAACCCAACTCACGGGTATTTGAGTGGTGAATTGAGACCAGCCATAGATGGTACAAATCCGTGGCTGGGCTTGGCTTTTAAAGTCTTATCTGAGATTCCTTCTATGGAACAAAGTTCCATCAAAGCAAGTCATTAAAGCTTATATGAAAAATAATTATTCTTGGTGTACTTTATACAAATAATCTGGCCAAGTATAATAAAGCAAATCAGTCCTATCATGATTTATCTTTAGTAAACATGGAAAACTGGAGAGAGAAAAATTATGTTTCCAAAACTGTAGTACACGTATTGTTTGATTCTGGCCTTGTCTAATGTTTTTTTCAATTTTTATTGGTTTCTACACTTTAGATGAAATCCTCATTTTTCCTGGGTACAAGTCCCAAAATAACATTTTCAACATTTTATTATTTATTTTTTCTTTTTTTTGCCCACTTTTCCTAACTTGAAATTACTGAAAACTAAGCTGTGCTTCATTAAAGCCCTGTGAACTGAATCTAGACAACTTAAACTTTAGAAGAAAATAACAGCAATCCATTTACATACATAAGTCACTTTCATACCTGTCTACTGATGTATAGACTTCAGAGTAATGTGTCTCATATCAATTTTTCAGAATTGTTCTTTTGTTTGTTGTTGTTTTTCTCCACCCCCCACCACCATTTTCTCTTGATAGGACATGAAACTTCTAAACCTCATAAAAATGAGCTTTCCTAATAACTTGGCACCTACCCATCCAAAAATAAACCATCGTAGCCATGAGTGATCAGACAAAACCTGAGACCAGAGACTCATTCTCTTCTCAAATGCTTTCTACAGAAGATTTTTTTAAGAACAAGGTGTGGGGGGTGAATGTGAAAGGAAAATAAATCTTGGGGCCCCAAAATAACTAATTTAAGGGGAGAAGTAAAACTGGTCACTGCTTAGGGCAAACCTGCCTCCAATTCTATTCAAAGTCATGTCTCTGCTCACAAAGATAAATGCATACCTGATTGCCTCCTTTGGAAAGGCTAATCAGAAACTCAAAAACATGCAACTGTTCATCTCTCACCTACCTGTGACCTGGAATCCGCCTCCCTGCTCAAGTTGTCTGCTTTTCCAGACAGAACTAATGTCCATCTTACATATATTGATTGATGTCTCACGTCTCCCTAAAATGGATAAAACAAAACTGTGCTCTGATGATCTTGGGCACATGTTGTCAGGACCTACTAGGTGGTGTCCTCAACCTTGGAAAAATAAACTTTCTAAATTAACTGAGACCTGTCTCAGATATTCAGGGTTCATAGTACAAAAGTTTTACTTCCAAATCAGGTCACAGTCACATGTACACGGGGTTAGGACATGAAAATATATTTTGGTTGGGTGGGCGACACAAGTCTACCAAATACAAAAGGATACAGTCTTTTGGAAACTGCAGCTTGGGGAGGGACCAGCGCTAAGCAACTTAAAGCTTAGAGGGTAGAGTGGCAGGGGCCCCCAGACCTGGAAGAGGATAAGAAAAGAAAAGTGGAAGGCAACCATTTTTACTTTTGCTAAGGCACATGCCAAAATAAGGGTACAATTTCTGCCGCCTCTAATGTCTTAAAGAAATCTACTACTGGCCGGGTGCAGTGGCTCAAGCCTGTAATCCCAGCACTTTGGGAGGCTGAGACGGATGGATCACGAGGTCAGGAGATCGAGACCATCCTGGCTAACACGGTGAAACCCCGTCTCTACTAAGAAATACAAAAAACTAGCTGGGTGAGGTGGCGGGCGCCTGTAGTCCCAGCTACTCGGGAGGCTGAGGCCGGAGAATGGCATGAACCCGGGAGGCGGAGCCTGCAGTGAGCTGAGATCCGGCCACTGCACTCTAGCCTGGGCTACAGAGCCAGACTCCATCTCAAAAAAAAAAAAAAAGAAATCTACTACTTGGTTTCCCAAATTGAGGCTTCTACAGCACTGACATCATAATTTTGTGTGTCCAGAAACATTGTGATATTTTACCTGTTTTGGACTTTCTTTACCTGTTTTGAACTTTTTTTCTTTTGTAACTGGGCAGCTTGGCTTCAAACTGCATTTTACAACTTATTTTTTCCTTTCCTCTTTTTGCACAGTGAGAAAAACTCCAGGCGTGTTTTTTCTTGCTTTGAAATACGGCCTTGGCAACCTACAGAATGGGAGAAAATTTTTGCAATCTACTCATCTGACAAAGTGCTAATATCCAGAACCTACAAAGAACTCAATCAAACTTACAAGAAAAAATCAAACAATCCCATCAAAAAGTGGACGAAGGGTATGAAGAGACACTTCTCAAAAGAAGACATCTATGCAGCCAACAGACTCATGAAAAAAGACTCATCACTACTGGCCATCAGAGAAATGCAAATCAAAACCACAATGAGATACCATCTCACACTAGTTTGAATGGCAATCATTAAAAAGTTAGGAAACAACAGGTGCTGGAGAGGATGTGAAGAAATAGGAACACTTTTACACTGTTGGTGGGACTATAAACTAGTTCAAACATTGTAGAAGACAGTCTGGTGATTCCTCAAGGATCTATAACTAGAAATACCATTTGACCCAGCCATCCCATTGCTGGGTATATACACAAAGGATTATAAATCATGCTGCTATAAAGACACATGCACACATATGTTTATTGCAGCACTGTTCACAATAGCAAAGACTTGGAACCAACCCAAATGTCCATCAATGATAGAGTGGTTTAAGAAAATGTCACTCATATACACCATGGAATACTATGCAGCCATAAAAAAGGATGAGTTCATGTCCTTTGTAGGGACATGTATGAAGCTGGAAACCATCATTCTCAGCAAACTATCACAAGGACAAAAAACCAAACACTGCATGTTTTCACTCATAGGTGGGAATTGAACAATGAGAACACTTGGACACAGGAAGGGCACCATCACACATCGGGGTCTGTCATGGGGTGGGGGTAAGGGGGAGGGATAGCATTAGGAGATATACCTAATGTAAATGATGAGTTAATGGTTGCAGCACACCAACATGGCACATGTATACATACGTAACAAACCTGCATGTTGTGCACATGTGCCCTAGAACTTAAAGTATAATAATAAAAATAGTAATAAAGAAATACAGCCTTGGAAGGGGCTCTAACACTCCACCTTATGCTCCCACGCCTTATGCACTTTTGTTTATCTGGATGTTTCTTAAGCTCACATCATACTCACTTATCTGGTCATATATTTACTTAGGAATCTTCAGGGGCCAAATCCTGACACAACGAGGCACCTCCTGAATTCTCTCTCCAATAAAAGCTTACATCAAGACTGGAACCCACTCCCAGATACAGACTTACTACAAGATTGACTGTGGTTAATCTGTAACCTGGTAGAGCCCACAATGGCCCCAGCCCCTACATCAGAAGGAACAATAATTCAAGGTGAGCCATTGGAGCAAGTCTTGTCACCTGGCACCTCCTAGCATTCCCTGCCTCTTCTACATTCCAAATTCTCTCTTAGAAACCCCTGCATTCCCTACAAAAATTGAAAAGTATTTTTTTTTAGCCACTCTTCCTCTTGCTGGCATGAATAATAAAGTCTCAGTCTTTCTATCACATCTTGTTATTATTTTAGCTTCTTTCTACGAGTGGTGAGCAGTCAAATCCTTTTGCCAGTTACAAAGTGACTTTGAGAGTCTGGATAGCAGAACCTACCACAGGGGGACAGCCTTGCTCACTCAAGAAGCCCCCTGCCCACCCCTCCCTTGGACTCCCACAGGAACCGACTATGAAGGAGGAACTAAACCCATCCAGAGTGTGTAGGGGTTAATGGAAGAGGGCCAAAAAAGAGAGGCCAGAGTAGTGGACAATTTGGTTGGCAAAACCTGACTATTGTTCCCTTTATAGTCCATAGGTTGTGCCACTAGATTTGAAATAGGCAGCAGGTAAGAGACTAGGGAAATTGGGCTCAATTATTCTCAAGAGACCCCAGAGTGGAATGAAAGGCAGTGTAGACCTAACAGCATGGGCCTGAGGGTCAGAACCTTGTGTCCTGATTCCAAATATAAAACTGACTCACTCTGTGTGTCTCTAGAAAAGGCTTAGTCTCTTCGTCTGTGAAATGGAAACAAGAGCCACTGCCCTAGCTGCTTCTGCATATGGTTATGAGTATTGATATTGTTTGGCTATATCCCCACTCAAATCTCATCTTGAATTGAATAGAAAAGAAAAACTCATTTTGAGGAGAAATTCAAGTTGGCTGCAGAAATTTGCATAAGTAGCAAGGATCCAAATGTTAGTTGCCAAGACAATGAGGAAAATGTCTCCAGGGCATATCAGAGGTCTTCATGGCAACCTCTCCCATCACAGGCCCAGAGGCCCAGGAGAACAAAATGGTTTCGTGGCCTGGGCCCAGGGCCTCCCTGCTGTGTGCAGTCCAGGGACTTGGTGCTCTGCATTCTAGCTGTGGCTCAAAGGGGCCAAGGTGCAGCTCAGGCTGTGGCTTCAGAGGGTGCAAGTCCCAAGCCTTAGCAGCTTCCACATGGTGTTGAGTCTGCAGGTGCACAGAAGACAAGACTTGAGGTTTGGGAACTTCTGACTAGATTTCAGAGGGTGTATGGAAATGCCTGGATATCCAGGAATAAGTTTGCTGTAAGGGTGGAGCCCTCATGAAGAACCTCTGCTAAGGCAGTGCAGAAGGAAAATGTAGGGTCAGAGCCCCCACACACACTCCCCACTGGGGCACTGTCTAGTGGAGCTTTGAGAACAGAGCCACCATCTTCCAGAGCCTAAAATGGTAGATCCATTGACAGCTTGCACCATGTGCCTGGAAAAGCTGCAGACACACAACACCAGCTTGTGAAGGAAGCTGGGAGGGGGACTCTACTATGCAAACCCCCTGGGGTGGAGCTGCCCAGAGCCATGGGAGCTCACTTCTTGCATCAGTATGGCCTATTGTGAGACACGGAGTCAAAGAAGATCATTTTGGAGCTTTAGGATTTGACAGCCCCCACTGGATTTTGGACATGCATGGGTCCTGTAGCCCCTTCTTTTTGGTCAATTGTGCCCATTTGGGACAGGTGTATTTACCCAATGCCTGTGCTCCCATTGTATCTAGGAAGTAACTAACTTGCTTTTGATTTTACAGGCTCATAGGTGGAAGGGACTTGCATTGTCTCAGATGAGACTTTGGACTTGGACTTTTAGGTTAATGATGGAATGAGTTAAGACTTTGGGAGACTGTTGGGAAGGCATGATTGTGTTTTGAAATTGGAGTACATTAGATTTGGGAGGGGTCAAGGGTAGAGTGATGTAGTTTGGCTGTGTCCCCACCCATATTTCATCTTGTAGTTCCCATAAACCGCATGTGTTGTCACAAGGTAATTGAATCATGGGGGCGGTTACACCATGCTGCTGTTCTCATGACAGTGAGTGAGTTCTCAGGAGAGCTTATGGTTTTATAAAAGACCTTTTTCCCTTTTGCTCAGCACTTCTTCTTCCTGCCATCATGTGAAGAAGGACATGTTTGCTTTCCTTTCACCATGATTGTACATTTCCTGAGGCTTCCACAGCCATGTGGAACTGTGAGTCAATTAAATCTGTTTCCTTTATAAATTACCCAATGTTGGGCATTCCTTAAAGCAGCGTAAGAACAGACTAATACAATTATCGTTTGGAAGCAGAAGCATGATAAAATGGAATAATGATGATGAGACCAACAGAGCACTGGTCAACAGGAACATTTGGGGGATCAAATGAGATAACAAAAAGTAGAAGCACATAGTAAGTGTTCAATGTATCTGCATATTTTTCATTCCTTAGGAAGGAAACAGAGGAGACTTCCTATTTCCAGTTGTCAAATGAAGATAATTGACAGTCAAAGTGATTAAAATCAAAAGTCACATATCTGGTAATGCACCAGAGCCAGGACTTTGAAATTAATCATTTTGACTGCAAGTTCAATATTTTTTCTCCCATATGTCATGCTTCAATTTCCTCATCTGTTATATGGGAATAATGATAATAATAATGATAACTGTAGTTTGTTTAGCCAATAAATTTATATATGGGAAAGCATTCCAAAAATTATAAAGTCCTGTACAAATTTAATGAATTCTTATTATTATTCCACTTTCTCAACTTGTATTCCACCAACTCTCACTAAGGTGTTAGCTAAGGATAGGCTTAAGGTACAGTCCCTTCCTGCAACATCTGCTTTTAAACAACTATTGCAAATAGTTAACATTTATCTCACTATGACTCTTGGTCACACACTGTTATAAGCACTTATGTGTATTTACTCATTTCATATTCACAACCCTGTAGGGTAGTTATTACTATTATCTTCATTTTAAAGATAGTCCCTGACTTGCAGAGTAGTTGTGATGATGAAATACAATCACATATGTAAACTGCTGAGAACAATGCCTTGGCATATCATAAGTACTGTGTAAATGTTAGCTATAATTACTAGTATTACTCTCCTCATTTTCCAGGTGCAGCAGGGGAGGCACGGAAAAATTTAAGACCTGGCTGACCCTTGGTAAGACCTCATCTCTGCCCTCTGATGTCATCCCCTTCAAGCTCTGCCCCCTCTTTAGCTAAGATAGCAGCCCCAACCTTGACCACAGCCAAATCTGGGCCAAAGTAGTCACAATTTCAAGAGCTATTTAGTTCTGGAGTGTTGGATGACTAGACCTCAAAAATAAAACACCCCAGAGGAAGCCTGCCAAAGCCCAGTTTCCCTGTAAAACATAGAAGGACCTGAGTCTGTTCAGCATACTAGGTTTTTCACTTTCATTGTATGTCATAATCCGATGCAATCATGTAGCCATTGCTAGTTAACAATGAATTGTTTTCATATCGATTATCCCAATTTAGACACACAACAGACCCATTAGGTGACTGCGCTGAAGATAAGAATTTCAAGCTGGTAAGCAGTACTGCCAAAACTCAGAAAGAGAATAAGACTTGTGACAGAGCCCATGCTGGAACTCTTAGATCCTACTTGCCTCCCAGTTTCTGTGTGTCCAAGGTAATTCCTTCCCTTTGGGACTGTGTTCCCATCATTTGTAAAGTGAAGTCACTAGATGAACAGAGCCCCTGACCCACATCGATATCCCTTGACATTCGGGTTTTTCAAGCTACTTTGCTTTTTCCCTGGGCTCCAGTCCACGTGTGAACTGGTGTTCAACATCCCAAGGAAAGCTACGCAGCATCTCCTTGAAACAAGCAGAGAGCACAGGAAGCCTACAGAGGAGAGCCAGTAGGAAAGGAGGCATTAGGTTGAACCCAGGTGATCGGTTTCCCACTGGACATAGATAAGTACAGGTTTATGTGGAAGGAAAGGACTAGAGAGTGTAAAGGCATGAAGAACCTTAGAAACTGATCCTTCAGGTGGAAAAACTGAGGCCTAGAGAGAGGAAAGAGCTAACTGGAGGTCACAAAGCAAGTCAGATTAGAAAAAAAGCTAGAACTCAGTGTTTCCCAATTTTCAGACACAGTTTCTTCAACTGCATCAATCTGCTGCTGCAACAGTACTGTTTTGAATTGTTTTTCTGGATGAATGTTGTTCACATTTATTTATAATTTACCATGTTTCAATAATAATGACAACTGGTACCACGTTGCAGATTCCCACAAAATGTTATGAATGGTACTAGGCTGGGTAGCTTACATACAATGGCTCTTTAGAGCCTCACAACAGCCCTCTTAGGTAGGTAGTGTTTAGCCCCATTTCACAGGTGAGAGGGCAAGTCACATCCAAGCCTTTGTAATTCCAAAACTTACGATTTAAAAGAATCCACAATTTATTACTGTGTCCAGTCTATAATAAGGTGATGTGCTCATCTGTGACCCTTTTCCTGGCCACTGGTAACCTTGGACTTGCAATGTCCAGCAGCAATTATCAGCTAATGGAGTCATTAGATGTGTTTGCTTGCTTGTTTGATTATTGGTCAGGGATTTCGGATCAAATGAATGAAATGAAGAGAGAAGAGAAATCTAAAGAAAAAGGAAGAAAAAGAAATGAACAAAGCCTTCAAGAAGTATGGGACTGTGTAAAAAGACCAAATCTACGTCTGATTGGGGTGCCTGAAAGTGAGGGGGAAAATGGAACCAAGTTGGAAAACACTCTTCAGGATATCATCCAGGAGAACTTCCCCAACCTAGTAGG
>NC_037689.1:92262284-92290204 GCF_003255815.1 Theropithecus gelada
GTGTACTCCACCCTGTGAGGTGTGGGGTGTCAGACTGCCCCTAGTGGGGGATGTCTCCCAGTTAGGCTACTCAGGGGTCAAGGACCCACTTGAGCAGGCAGTCTGTCCCTTCTCAGATCTCAACCTCTGTGTTTGGAGATCCACTGCTCTCTTCAAAGCTGTCAGACAGAGTCGTTTGCGTCTGCAGACGTTTCTTCTGCTTTTGTTATTGTCTATGTGCCCTGTCCCCAGAGGTGGAGTCTACAGAGACAGGCAGGTTTCCCTGAGCTGCTTTGAGCTCCACCCAGTTTGAGCTTCCCAGCAGCTTTGTTTACCTACTTAAGCCTCAGCAATGGCGGGCGTCCCTCCCCCAGCCTCACTGCTGCCTTGCTGGTAGGTCACAGGCTGCTGTGCTAGCAATGAGGGAGGCTCTGCGGACGTGGGACCCTCCCGGCCAGGTGTGGGATATGATCTCCTTGTGTGCCTGTTTGCTTAAAGTGCAGTATTGGGGTGGGAGTTACCTGATTTTCCAGGTGTTGTGTGTTTCAGTTCCCCTGGCTAGGAAAAGGGATTCCCTTCCCCCTTGCGCTTCCCAGGTGAGGCGATGCCTCGCCCTGCTTCAGCTCTTGCTGGTCGGGCTGCAGCAGCTGACCAGCACCGATCGTCTGGCACTCCCCAGTGAGATGAACCCAGTACCTCAGTTGAAAATGCAGAAATCACCGGTCTTCTGTGTCGCTCGGGCTGGGAGTTGGAGACTGGAGCTATTCCTATTCAGCCATCTTGCTCCGCCATCTAGATTTTTAAATTTTAATTTACTCTTTTTGAGCTCCTTATATATTCTTGTTATTAGTCCCTTGTAAACATTTTCTCCCTTTCTACAGTTTGTGTCTTTACTTGTTTGATTGTATTCTTTGCTGTGCAGAACCTTTTTAACTTGATATGATCTCACTTGTCCATGTTTACTTTGGTACCTGTGCTTGTGGGGTATGACTCAAGAAGTCTTTTCCCAGAACAGCGTCCTGGTGATTTTCCCCAATGCTTCTTTTTGTAGTAGCTTTACAGTTTGAGGTCTTTGATTTAAGTCTTTTATATTTTGATTTGATAATTGTATATTGTGAGAGATAGAGGTCTAATTTTATTCTTTTACATATGAATATACAGTTCCCCAGCATCGTTTATTGAAAAGGCTCTTTTTCTCTAGTCTATGTTCTTGGTGCCTTTGTAAAAAATGAGTTCACTGTAGGCGTCTGGATTTGTTCCTGGTTTCTCTATACTGTTCCATTTGTCTCTGTGTATTTATGCCAGTACCTTGCTGTTTTAGTTACTCTAGCTCTGTAGTATAATTTGAAGTCAGGTTATGTGATTCTTCCAGTTTTGTTCTTTTCGCTTAGCATATCTTTGTCTATTCTGGGTTTTTGTGGTTTCATATAAATTTTAGGATTGTTTGCTTCTATTTCTGTTAAGAATATAATTGATATTTTTATAGGCATTTTATTGAATTTGTAGATTGTTTTGGGTGATATGGAAATTTTATCAGCAGTGTTTTATAGTTTTTATTATAGATATTTTTCTCTTTGGTTGAGCTAATTTTTAGGTATTTAATTTTATGTGTGGTTATTGTAAATGGAATTACTGTGTAGTCCTGATAAGTAAGCAATAAACGGGAAGGAGCCCCAGGTAGGAGTGGACTCCAGGTGGGGAAAACAATGAACAATTGTTCTTAGAGACTGCTAATCACAAACAACCTGCTGGCACAATTATCTTGTTTCGTGGGCACAACAGTCTCATTCTGCATGTAACCCCCTTCGACATGATGCTATAAAACTTCCTTCTAGCCTGTTTCTTTGAAGATAGCCCCTTCTCTGCTGTGCTTCCCATTGCAACCTTGCTATGCATTTTTATACCTTTTCTAATAAATCTGCCTTTCTTTACTTCTGACTTTCTTGGTAAATTTATTTAGTGCCTGCTACACCAGCCCCTGCTAGTCACTACACATGACATATTGGTGGCTTCTATGGGGACTCTTCTTATGGTGAACCATCTCTCTCTGTTTCTCTTCATCAACTCAGGACCCTTGGTGGACTGCATCTAAATATGGCCACAACTGAAGGTCTCCAGCTGGGGCTGCACTGCAGTGCCACTAAAAGGTGTTTATGTCGAAATATCTGATTGCCCCTGTTTGTTTAGGTGAGGGACCTAAGTTTGTTCGTTTTTAGTCTCCCAGTGGACAAATTCTACTATCCCTTTGGAAACTAATCGCAATTGGCCAGTGCCACCCCGTGGTGGATCCTGAAGGCCAGGGATGAACAGGTTTGGCATCCTTGCCCAGAAGGGAGGAAGGCCCTACATGTTTCTGGTCAAAAGCCCCCAATCCCTATGTGTGATGCAACTGGCACACATGTTTTGGGGATCTCAGACCCTCCTCTTTTTAAATCTAAATTCTCCTATGAAGACAGCCAGACCTTCTGCTCCAGACATTCCTAAATAAGGTGATTTCAAGCAGCCTCACAGTGGTGAATCTCATTATTCTCGCCCCCTCTCCTCGGCTGGAAGTAGGCTCAGTTCTTTCATTACCCTTTTTCCTTATACTTGGCCTGATCACCCAGCATAGTTGCGTACCTGGACTGATCATCCAGTGTAAGGGCCCAGAACCAAGAGGTTCTTTCTAATAGGTGGGATGCCCTTTTAGAAAGTGCACCCAAGTCCTTCAGCAGATGTTAGTGGGATCTTTTTCTCTTGGTGGGACACCTTGAGAGAAAGTGTGGTTTGTGTCCCCAGTGAACATTAACTACCAGCTAATGTCAGGTCTTGCCAAGGGACAAGCTCCAACTGTTCTTTTGGACTCACCTCCGGGTTGCATCCTAAGACAATGAGACAAATTTAACCTTCAGACTTTCATAAAGAAACATCTAATTTTCCTGTGTAATACAACATTATCCCTATTAAGAAAATACTCAAATTAGCCTCCTCAGTCTTTTATAACTGAGATCGGAATAAGGAGGACAGGGCTAAGGAGAAAAAAATATCAAGGGACAAAAGGTAACCTCAACTGTCGGCTGTGTTAAAACCCCCTAGCTCCCTTCAGATTGCCCAAAGGACACTTCTTCAGGCAACTGCTATTGGTGCAGAAGTCCAGTCTACTGAAAGACAAACTGCCCCAATGAGATAAGTGAGAATAAGTCCCACATGGCTTTCCCTTTTTGCCACAAACTCAGCCACTGGGAACAGGACTGCCCTGATGGCTGAAGGGCCCCTGGACAGAATCTCCACCCCTGATGGCCTTAAGGTGAAGGGGACTCTGCTCCAGCTGGCTTTCAAATCAAACATTGTCATCAACAGAACAAAGCAAAGGGAAACTGTGGAGGTGGCAAGTAAAGTTATAAATTTCCCTTTTGATTTCAAAAGCTGCCTATTTTGGAGATGCATCCTCTACCTCTTTCTGGAAATACCTACTGCTTACATAGTAAAAACCTGGAAAATTACCATCCGGACTTCAACAGGCTTTTAGATTAAATTACTACTGGAACTGAGTACACCATTAAAAGAAAAAGTTTACGTTAAATTAAGGATACATAATAATGGCATGGCTAGTCTTGGAAAATTCTCTCAAGCAGTTAAAATCCTTTGCAATCTTCATAGTGCTCCAAACTCCTGGAAAGGGCACCAGCAGTCACGTTGTGCTGTAGGTCAATTGTGAGAAGACTTTACCCTCTTACAGTGGTGACCTGGGTTTAATTCTTATCTTTGAAAGTAAGTCATTTGCAGTTTAATATTTGCACTTATTCCATTTATTGATTTGTTTTCCTTCCAAGGACAGCTTCTGATTTTCTGTCTTGAAATTTTATTTTATCTGATTTACACTTGAAACAATTCTAGATATTGTAAATAACTTACCATCGCTTTGGAGACACCTTGTGTGCCCATGTTAAGTCATCCCCTGAGTTAACGCTTATTAATTTCACATAGGAGGTTACGTTTAGTAAAAGATTTGACAACCAGAAATATTAGCTATTTGTCTAGGCTAAAATCTGGCAATGAAAGATTTTAAAATAATTTTTGACAACTCAGTAGTTAGAAATTGACTTAATTTAAGCTGATATTTGGGCTGTATGTGCAGAGATATTGTTTATGAAATTTTGACTTGATTCTCCTTTTTTGTCTGTGTATTTGTATGTGTTGTGTGTGTAATGTTTATATAAAAGAGCTCTAAATAATTGGCTTAAAGAAAAATAAGCACTTAAACATAACATATTGTCAGAAAAATAGAAGCGCAGATGCCTTTTTGGTCATGTGACTCTAATCTTTTTAAAAAATAAAGACAGTTTGAAGATCATTGGTAAAGTAAAATAAAATCGTTTTCAAAGTTAAAACATTTGAACTAAATCAGACAGGTCAGAATCTATTTGTCAGATTCTTTAAGGCCATACACTGCTTCTATGGCTTTTAATAATTGTTCGATTTGTCTGTCTTACAGTCATTACATTCTAGGTAAGGCCTGAGGACATATGGAGTTAGCCTGGTCACCTGGCTAGGCTGGAAAGGGTCAGCCTTTATCTGAAGCTCTGTCCTTGTCCTAAGCTCTACAATCTTATGCATGGTTAAAGGTACTCACCAGGTTTGTCATTAAAAGTAAAAGTTGCTAAGAGTTAACATTGTAACATGCACTTGAGAAGACTGGATAAACAGTCTACATGGACTGTATACAAGGAAAGTAGAATGTGCTTTTGGTGAGAGGTTATAAGAAGGCATGGGAATATGGTTTTTGTTAAAGGAAATGTAATTTCATCTAGCTCAGTGGGTTTTAAGGATTGGCCTAACCTAAAGAAGTAATGGAACAAAACCGAAGGTTTAAACAGGTTAAAAAGGCTTTGTGAAGGGTTGATCTTGTAAAAAGTTCTGTGGGTATAAGCAAGTTGGCTAAGATTTCTAATATTTAGTTTTTCCATAAGTTGAATATTGAAATAAAAGCACACTAATGCAGGGCTATAATCTGCAACAACATATCTGAATAACAAGGATTTATTACACAATAAGTTTGCTGTTTAACAGAAAACTGCAAAGGGTTATGAGAGGTTTATTGAAATTTTACCTTGTGGTCAGCTAATAAAGATTTAATAGATATGTTTATAAGATTTTATTAACAATGAGGTTTACCATTAACAGTACAGTAATGCAAAGGTGGAATTTGGCTTTCTTTATAAACAGATTTTTGGGTAATGTTAAAAAAATTTAAAAATTCTGTTTACTTTTTAAAGAAATGACAGAAAAAAGAAGGGAGAGAAAGGAGAAAGATTCAGTTGGCCTCATAATGGCTTTATTGCATCCTGTTTGGAAAACTGAGTCTTTCTTCTATCAACAAGTAAGGATTTTTGCCTTTTCAAAATTTTGGAGTTATCATTTTTGCTAAATAAATAACTTATTGTGACTCTGTATTAATCTCCTACTCTAAGCAACCTGCCTCCAAATCCTGTTGGGCAATGGGAAAGTGTGGCACCCCTCCCTCCAAAAGAAAAAAAATCACAACTTTTCACAGTACTTAAGGGACCAATTACCATTCTCTCACTGGTTCCTGATAACATCTAAATACCCCACGCCTCTTTGGAACAAAAATATAATTTACAAAATGGTGTCTGCATAATATTTACCCAACCTCTGAATTCATCTTTACCACTAGTAGCCCTGGTTTTTTTTCCTGGGAAAGCTACCTAAATCTTTAACCAATAACTTCGACCTAGATAGTCATAACTCAGAGGTTTAACTTTACAAAAGAAAAACAATTTTTGTCTAATTCAAAGGTTATTTAAATATTATATATAAAACAAGATAAAAGGAACCAGGAGGTAAGAGAGACATAAGGAAGGTTATTAAGGTAAAGAGGTATTTTTCATAAGAAAGGTTATGAAGAAAAATATTTTATGAGAAAGAATCTTGTATGGTAAATTTTTGTCCTAAAATAAAATGACTGGTTGTTTAAGAAAAAGATGTTTAGGACAAATCAGAAAGTCCAGAAATGTCTCAAATGGTCTGGGCAACTCATGAGAAAACTCGTGAAAAGAAATTTATGAGAGGAATGTCGTATGCAATTAGGGTGTAATAATCTCACAAAAATTGGTTTTCTATAGTGCATCTAATTAAATTCAAACACTTTTTCATTGAGTTCAAATTCCAGGTGATCTAAACAGTCTTCGAATAAGGAAAAAGAGTGAAGCAGCAAAAGATTTTCTTTACCTTCTTTAATTCAGCATTTTCATCTTCAAATGATGCTGTGAACAATATTTTGGTCTCTCTCCAGCGATGCCTGCTACCCTTACAAGTTTCCCCTGGATTCAGCTGAGCACCAGTTTTACCCTGACATGCTCCCTAATCCTGATGAGTACCTTTCTCCAGTAAGATCCAATATCATAAGTCCCACAGTCTTGGACAGTAACCCACAGGGTCTCCTGGAAGACCAACAACCACAGGTAGGGTCAACTTTGCACCCAATGCCAGCAGGAAGCAGCTGGAAGATGAGACCTCTGTCCCGATGCCAAAGATTTATCATTGTTGTTCTGTCTTGGGGATCGGGGGTAATGTGGAGTCCTGATAATATAAGTAAACAACAATGAGGAAGGGCCCCCAGGTGGGTATGAACCTCAATGGGGAAGGACAATGAACAATTTTCCTGAGAGACTACTAATCATAAACAACCTGCAAGCGCAATGACTTGTTCCACAGGCACAGCTATCTTATTTTGCATGTAGCCCCCTCCAGCAGAACCCTAGAAAACTTCATTCCACCCCTTGCCTCTTTGAAGACAGCCCCTTCTCTGCTGTGGTAACTGTTGCAAACTTGCAATGCATTTTTATACTTTCTCTAATAAATCTGCCTTTCTTTATTTCTGCTCTGATATTTATTATTTTTCTTCTTCGACTAATTTTGGGTTTGATTTGCTCTAGCTTTTTCTAATTCTTTAAGTTACATTGTTAGATTGTTTATATAAAGTTTTTTCTCTTTACCAATTTGAGTACTTATAGCTATAAACTTCCCTCTTAGTGCTGTCTTTGCTGCATTCCATAGGTTTCTGTGTGTTGTGTTTCATTATTGTTTCATAAATTCTTTCAAATTCTTAAAATTTCTTTATTGATCCACTGGTAAATCAGGAACGTATTTATTATTATTATTATTATTATTATTATTATGCTTTAAGATCTAGGGTACATGTGCACAACGTGCAGGTTTATTACATAGGTATACATGTGCCATGTTGGTTTGCTGCACCCATCAACTCGTCATTTACATTAGGTATTTCTCCTAATGCTATTCCTTCCCAAGTCCCCCACCCCCAGATAGGCCTGGGTGTGTGATGTTTCCCACCCTGTGTCTAAGTGTTTTCATTGTTCAATTCCCACCTATGAGTGAGAAGATGCAGTGTTTGGTTTTCTCTCCTTGTGATAGTTTCCTGAGAATGATGGTTTCCAGCTTCATCCATGTCCCTGCAGAGGACATGAACTCATCCTTTTTTATGGCCGCATAGTATTCCACGGTTTATATAGGCCACATTTTCTTAATCCAATCTATCACTGATGGATATTTTGGTTGGCTCCAAGTATTTTCTATTGTGAATAGTGCCACAATAAATGTATTATTTAATTTTTATGCATTTTAATAATTTCCCAAATTCATCTTGTCATTAATTTCTACTTTTATTTCATTGTGGTGAGAGAAGATGCTTGATATTATTCAAGTTTTTTTGTTTTAAGGCTCATTTTGTGATCTAACATATGGTTTATCCTTTAGAATGGTTCATGTGCTGAGAAAAAGAACGTGTATTCTACAGCTCTTGGATGAAATGTTCTGTAAATATTTATTGGATACATTTGGTTTACAGTGCAGATTAAGTCTGATTTTTTTTTGCTGATTTTCAGTTTGGAAGATTTGTCCAATGCTGAAAGCGGAGTGTTGAAGTCTCCACCTATTATTATATTGGGGTCTATCTCTCTCTTTATCTCTAATAATATTTACTGTATATATCTGAGTGCTCCAATGTTGGGTGCATATGTATTTAAAATTGTTATATCCTCTTACTGAATTGACCAGTGTATTATTATACAGTTACCTACTTCGTTTCTTCTTATAGTTTTAGGTTTGAACTATAGATTTTCTGATATACATATAGTGACTCCTACTCATTTCTGGTTTCCATTAGCATGGAATATATTTTTCCATTCTTTTATTTTAGGTCTATGTGTGCATTAACAGATGAGGCATTTTTCTTGTAGGCAATATATAGATGGGTCTTGTTTTTCTTCATTCAGACAGGCTATTTATTTTGATTAGAGAATTTAATCCATTTACATTTAAAGTTATTATTAATAAATAAGGATTCACTCCTTCCTTTTTGTTATTTGTTTTCTGGTTCTTTTATGGTCTTCTCTTCCTTTTTTCTTTCTCTGGTTATATTATTTAGTTTCTTGCTTTTTATTCTTTGTGTACCCATTGTATATTTTTTGGTTGGAGGTTACCATGAGGCTTGCAAATACTATCTTATAACCCATTATTTTATCCCAATAACAACTTAATACCTTACATAAAAAAAAACAAACAAATAGAAAACTAACAAAAATGCTATGCCTTAATTTTATACCCCCACTTTTGACCTTCTTTTGTATCCGTTTATATTTTATAGTATAGCCTTTGTCTTGAAAATCTGTAGTTATTTTCAATTGGTTCATCATTTAGTCATTCTACTTAGGATAAGAGTAGTTTACACACCGTGTATTTACTACTACCCGTGAGTTTTGTACTTTCAGGTGATTACTTATTGCACATTGATGTCTTTCTTTCTGATTGAAGTACTCCCTTTAACATTTCTTGTAGGACACGTTTGGTGTTGATAAAACCCTTCAGCTTTTGTTTGTCTGGGAAAATATTTCTCTTTCATATATAAATAATATTTTGCTGGATATACTATTGTAGAGTAATTTCTTTTTCTTCAGTACTTTAAATATGTCACGTCACTGTCATATGGCCTGTAAAGTTCTCACTGAAAAGTCTGCTGCTACACATATTGGAACTCCATTTTATGCTCTTTGTTTCTTTTCTCTTGAAACTTTTTGAATGCTTTATCACTTTACCTTTGGGAATTTGACCATTACGTGTGTTGGGGTAGTGTTCCTTGGATTAAATATGCTTGGTTTTGTGTAATTTTACTGTGCTTCGATTTTGATATCTTTTTTTAGGTTTGGGAAATTTTCTGTTACCTCTTTAAATAAACTTTCTATCCCTATTCCACCTCCTCTTTAATGTTAATAAATCATAGGTTTGCACATTTGAGGCTATTTTCTAGATCTCATAGCTGTGCTTCATTATTTTTATTCTTTATTCTCTTGTCTTTTCTTATTGGGTATTTTTAATTAGCCTGTCTTCAAGCTCACTAATTCTTTCTTCGGCTTGATATATTCTGCTATTAAGGACTCTGAGGCATTCTTTAGAATGCCAAATGCATTTTTCAGCTTCCATTATCAAGCTGGGCATATCCCCTGTTTCTAGACAGTAAAACAAAATTTCCAGGGACTCAGGTTATTATGGGATTGTGTTGTTTGAATGTTTTGTCCCACCCAAGGTTCATGTGTTGAAACTTAATTCCTAATATGACAGTATTAAGAGGTGCGGCCTTTTAGGAAGTGATTAAGTAATGAGGGCTGCTTTTATATTAATGGATTAATGCTGTTATAAAAGAAGCTTTAGGGGGGTGTGCCCAAGGTGACCGAATAGGAACAGCTCCAGTCTCCAGCTCCCAGTGTGAGTGAGACAGAAGACGAGTGATTTTTGCATTTTCAACTGAGCCTCTGCTGCTGATACCCAGGCAAACAGGGTCTGGAGTGGACCTCAAGCAATCTCCAACAGACCTACAGCTGAGGGTCCTAACTGTTAGAAGGAAAACTAACAAACAGGAAGGACATCCACACCAAAACCGCATCAGTACGTCACCATCATCAAAGACCAGAGGCAGATAAAACCACAAAGATGGGGGAAAATGCACGGCAGAAAAGATGGAAATTCAAAAAATAAGAGTGCGTCTCCCCCTCCAAAGGAACGCAGCTCATCGCCAGCAATGGATCAAAGCTGGAAGGAGAATGATTTTGACGAGATGAGAGAAGAAGGCTTCAGTCCATCAAACTTCTCAGAGCTAAAGGAGGAATTACGTGCCCAGCGCAAAGAAATTAAAATCTTGAAAAAAGAGTGGAAGAATTGATAATCAGAATAATTAATGCAGAGAAAGCCATAAACGAACGGACAGAGATGAAAACCATGACACGAGAAATACGTGACAAATGCACAAGCTTCACTAACTGACTTGATCAACTGGAAAAAAGAGCATCAGCGATTGAGGATCAAATGAATGAAATGAACCGAAAAGAGAAATCTAAAGAAAAAACAAGAAAAAGAAATGAACAAAGCCTGAAAGAAGTATGGGATTATGTAAAAAGACCAAATCTACATCTGATTGGGGTGCCTGAAAGTGAGGGGGAAAATGGAACCAAGTTGGAAAACACTCTTCAGGATATCATCCAGGAGAACTTCCCCAACCTAGTAGGGCAGGCCAACATTCAAATGCAGGAAATACAGAGAATGCCACAAAGATACTCCTCGAGAAGAGCAACTCCAAGACACACAATTGTCAGATTCACCAAAGTTGAAATGAAGGAAAAAATCTTAAGGGCAGCCAGAGAGAAAGGTCAGGTTACCCACAAAGGGAAGCCCATCAGACTCACAGCAGATCTCTCAGCAGAAACTCTACAAACCAGAAGAGAGTGGGGGCCAATATTCAACATTCTTAAAGAAAAGAATTTTAAACCCAGAATTTCATATCCAGCCAAACTAAGTTTCATAAGTGAAGGAGAAATAAAATCCTTTACAGACAAGCAAATGCTTAGAGATTTTGTCACCACTAGGCCTGCCTTACAAGAGACCCTGAAGGAAGCACTAAACATGGAAAGGAACAACCAGTACCAGCCATTGCATAAACATGCCAAAATGTAAAGACCATCGAGGCTAGCAAGAAACTGCATCAACTAACGAGCAAAATAACCAGTTAATATCATAATGGCAGGATCAAGTTCACACATAACAATATTAACCTTAAATGTAAATGGACTAAATTGTCCAATTAAAAGACACAGACTGGAAAACTGGATAAAGAGTCAAGACCCATCAGTCTGCTGTATTCAGGAGACCCATCTCACATGCAGAGACATACATAGGCTCAAAATAAAGGAATGGAGGAAGATCTACCAAGCAAATGGAGAATTAAAAAAAGCAGGGGTTGCAATAGTAGTCTCTGATAAAACAGACTTTAAATGATCAAAGATCAAAAGAGACAAAGAAGGCCATTACATAATGGTAAAGGGATCAATTCAACAGGAAGAGCTAACTATTCTAAATATATATGCACCCAATACAGGAGCACCCAGATTCATAAAGCAAGTCCTTAGAGACTTACAAAGAGACTTAGACTCCCATACAATAATAATGGGAGACTTCAACACCCCACTGTCAACATTAGACAGATCAATGAGACAGAAAGTTAACAAGGATATCCAGGAATTGAACTCATCTCTGCAGCAAGCAGACCTAATAGACATCTATAGAACTCTCCACCCCAAATCAACAGAATATACATTCTTCTCAGGACCACATCACACTTATTCTAAAATTGAACACATAACTGGAAGTAAAGCACTCCTCAGCAAATGTACAAGAACAGAAATTATAACAAACTGTCTCTCAGACCACAGTGCAATCAAACTAGAACTCAGGACTAAGAAACTCAATCAAAACCGCTCAACTACATGGAAACTGAATAACCTGCTCCTGAATGACTACTGGGTACACAACAAAATGAAGGCAGAAATGAAGATGTTCTTTGAAACCAATGAGAACAAAGATACAACATACCAGAATCTCTGGGACACATTTGAAGCAGTGTGCAGAGGGAAATTTATAGCACTAAATGCCCACAAGGGAAAGCTGGAAAGATCTAAACTTGACACTCTAACATCACAATTAAAAGAACTAGAGAAGCAAGAGCAAACACATTCAAAAGCTAGCAGAAGGCAAGAAATAACTAAGATCAGAGCAGAACTGAAGGAGATAGAGACACAAAAAACCCTCCAAAAATCAATGAATCCAGGAGTTGGTGTTTTGAAAAGATCAACAAAATTGATAGACCACTAGCAAGACTAATAAAGAAGAAAAGAGAGAAGAATCAAATCGACGCAATTAAAAATGATAAAGGGGATATCACCACCGACCCCACAGAAATACAAACTATCATCAGAGAATACTATAAACACCTCTATGCAAATAAACTAGAAAACCTAGAAGAAATGGATAATTTCCTGGACACTTACACTCTCCCAAAACTAAACCAGGAAGAAGCTGAATCCCTGAATTGACCAATAACAGGCTCTGAAATTGAGGCAATAATTAATAGCCTACCAACGAATAAAAGTCCAGGACCAGATGGATTCACAGCCGAATTCTACCAGAGTTACAAGGAGGAGCTGGTACCATTCCTTCTGAAACTATTCCAATCAATAGAAAAACAGGGAATCCTCCCTAACTCATTTTATGAGGCCAACATCATCCTGATACCAAAGCCTGGCAGAGACACAACAAAAAAAGAGAATTTTAGACCAATATCCCTGATGAACATCGATGCAAAAATCCTCAATAAAATACTGGCAAACCGGATTCAACAACACATCAGAAAGCTTATCCACCATGATCAAGTGGGCTTCATCCCTGGGATGCAAGGCTGGTTCAACATTCACAAATCAATAAACGTAATCCAACAAAAAAAAAAAACCGAAGAAAAGACAAATACCACATGATTATCTCAATAGATGCAGAAAAGGCCTTTGACAAAATTCAACAGCCCTTCATGCTAAAAACTCTCAATAAATTCGGTATCGCTGGAACGTATCTCAAAATAATAAGAGCTATTTACAAGAAACCCACAGCCAATATCATACTGAATGGGTAAAAACTGGAAACATTCCCTTTGAAAACTGACACAAGACAAGAATGCCCTCTCTCACCACTCCTATTCGGCATAGTGTTGGAAGCTCTGGCTAGGGATCCTTAAGCTGATAAGCAACTTCAGCAAAGTCTCAGGATACAAAATCAATGTGCAAAAATCACAAGCATTCTTATACACCAGTAACAGACAAACAGAGAGCCAAATCATGAATGAACTCCCATTCACAATAGCTTTGAAGAGAATGAAACACCGAGGAATTCAACTTACAAGGGATGTGAAGGACCTCTTCAAGGAGAACTACAAATCACTGCTCAGTGAAATAAAAGAGGACACAAACAAATGGAAGAATGTACCATGCTCATGGACAGGAAGAATCAATATTGTAAAAATGGCCACACTGCCCAAGGTTATTTATAGATTAAATGCCATCCCCATTAAGCTACCAATGACTTTCTTCACAGAATTGGAAAAAACTGCTTTAAAGTTCATATGGAACCAAAAAAGAGCCCGCATTGCCAAGACAATTATAAGCCAAAAGAACAAAGCTGGAGGCATCATGCTACCTGACTTCAAACTCTACGACAAGGCTACAATAACCAAAACAGCATGGTACTGGTACCAACACAGACACATAGATCAATGGAACAGAACAGAGCCCTCAGAAATAATACCACACATCTACAGCCATCTGATCTTTGACAAACCTGACAAAAACAAGAAATGGGGAAAGGATTCCGTATTTTATAAATGGTGCTGGGAAAATTGGCTAGCCATAAGTAGAAAGCTGAAACTGGATTATTTCCTTACTCCTTATACGAAAATTAATTCAAGATGGATTAGAGACTTAAATGTTAGACCTAAAACTATAAAAACCCTAGAAGAAAACTTAGATAATACCATTCAGGACATAGGCATGGGCAAGGACTTCATGTCTAAAACACCAAAATCAATGGCAACAAAAGTCAAAATTGACAAATGGGATCTAATTAAACTAAAGAACTTCTGCACAGTAAAAGAAACTACCATCAGAGTGAACAGGCAAACTACAGAATGGGAGAAAATGTTTGCAATGTACTCATCTGACAAAAGGCTAATATCCAGAACCAACAAAGAACTCAATCAAATTTATCGGAAAAAAAAAACCATCAAAAAGGGAACAAAGTATATGAACAGACATTTCTCAAAGAAGACATTCATACAGCCAACAGACACATGAAAAAATGCTCTTCGTCACTCACCATCAGAGAAATGCAAATCAAAACCACAATGAGATACCATCTCATACCAGTTAGAAAGGCAATCATTAAAAAAATCAGGAAACAACAGGTGCTGGAGAGGATGTGGAGAAATAAGGACACTTTTACACTATTGGTGGGATTTTAAACTAGTTCAACTATTGTGGAAAACAGTGTGGTGATTCCTCAAGGATCTGGATCTAGAAATATCATTTGACCCAACCATCCAATTACTGAAGATATACCCAAAGGATTATAAGTCATGCTGCTACAAAGACACATGCACACATATGTTTATTGCGGCACTATTCACAATAGCAAAGACTTGGAATCAACCCAAATGTCCATCAGTGACAGACTGGATTAAGAAAATGTGGCACATATACACCATGGAATACTATGCAGCCATAATAAAGGATGAATTTGTGTCCTTTGCAGGGACATGGATGCAGCTGGAAACCATCATTCTTAGCAAACTATCGTAAGAACAGAAAACCAAATACTGCATGTTCTCACTCATAGGTGGGAATTGAACAATGAGATCACTTGGACACAGTAAAGAGAACATCAAACACTGGTTCCTATTGTGAGGAGGGGTAGGGGGGAGGGATACCATTAGGAGATATAACTAATGTAAATGACGAGATAATGGGTGCAGCACACCAACATGGCACAGGTATACACATGTAACAAACCTGTACGTTGTGCACATGTACTCTGGAACTTAAAGTATAATAAAAACAAACAAACAAACAAACAAACGAAAAAAAGAATCTTTAGAAAGCTGTCTCACTTTGTCTTCCTGTTTTTCTGCTGTGTGAGGGTTTAGTAACAAAACATCATTAATGAGGAATGGTGTCTCATCAGACACTGAACATTCTGGTTTCTTGATCTTGGAATTCCCAGCTTCCAGAACAGTGACAAAATAAATTTATATTATTTATAAATTACCCAGTCTGTGATGTTTTGTTGTAGCATCACAAATGGACTGAGACTGAGACATGGTTCTTTCCTTGGAAAGAGGAATTTGGTCGAGGCAAATACACATTCCTCCTTTTGACAGTCCCTAGCTCTACTCTTATCTCTGTTCCATTGTTTCAGGGCCTTGTTTATCTCTTTAGATGTTTTCAATTAATCCTTGAAATATTAACAGATAAAATTTAGGTGTAGTACCCACCTTTCAAGCTGTAACTCTGTGGTGCAAAAGCATTTGAATTTTCTTTCCTAATATCGACAATGAAAAATCTTCCTAAGTAAAAGCAAGCCAGTGTACAATTTCTCTTGGCTTTTTAGGTTTCCACTGAAAAGTCTACTGTTATCCTGATGGGGTTTCCTTTGTAGATGATCTCTCTTTATTCTCTAGCAGACTTTAAGGTTTTTTCTTTAACATAGACCTTGGACAGCCTTGTGTCTATATATCTTGGTGAGGTTTATTTTGTATAACATCCCACAGGTTTTCTCTAGATTTCTTGTGTCTAGAAGTCTGCTTCTCTAGTAAGATAAGAGAAGTTTTCTTGAATTATTTTTTCAATTATGTTTTTCAGATTATTTACTTTTTCTTTCTCTCTCTCAGGAATTTCAGTAATTTATAGATTTTTTTTTGCTGTACATAGTCCCATATTTCTCAGGTATCTTGTTCATTTTTTAACATTATTTGTTTCTTAATTTTTGTCTGACCAGGTTAACTACAAAACCCATCTTCAAGCTCTGAAATTATTTCTTCTGCTTGATACAGACTATTGATCAAGCTCTTAGTTGAATTTTGGAATTCCTTAAGGAAGTTTGCCAATTCCAAAAGCTCTGATTGATTTCTTTTTAAAACGTTTATCTCTTGTTTATTTCTTTAATTGCTTTAGAAGATTCTCTTTGTTTATTTTTTGAATCAGAGTCCATTTATTCCAATTCTTCAAAATTTATACTTAATATGTGATTTCCAAAGTTTAAGTCACTCTTTATGTAATAGTTTGATTCTTTCATTTTTCTTTTACAGTTTTTTTTTAATCTTTTCTTTACAGTTCTTCAGTAGAAGCCAGAATCTTCATGACCTAATTTAGAATCAATCTTGGCACCCAAGATTGCATTTCTTATTAATTTTCTAATTAAATTTACAATTTACCTTTCAGCTTCTTCTGGAGTCACGTTCAATTTATCTGCCAACATGTTAATGCTGATAAACTGGTGGATGCAACAGAAAGTCTCAAATATGAAGAGATGGGCATTTTCAGTGAAATCCTCAAGACAAGTCACCAAGAAGAAATCATTCACAAGCACTCATTCACATTCCCTCAGCTTTTTCTGAGCTCCATCAAAGTCAAAGTTAGCATATATGCATTCAACAAATTCTGTAACTGGGTTTTTATATGTGTAAGACTCCTGTTGAGTAACTTTAACGAGATCTTTTTGCACCTATCGACATTTTCAAACATTCTTGTTTGTTATGACTGCTGTAGTCAAATAGCAAAAACTGTGTGTACACATTGTCTGAATTGCTTTAAAGATACAGTGGCTGGTAAGAAAGAGATCAATAATGTTGTGAAGAATTCTGGGGTGATTGAAGAAAACAAGCAGAGACCAGTTAATGAGTCATGTTCTCTGCTGAAGAGACTGGAGTGGAGAACTCACAGAATTATTATCTATCTTCGCTTTTGACCGTGTAAGGTGTTCCATGGCTGCATCGCAATTCCACATTAAGATTTCAGAGGCCAGCTTTCCCCAGAGTGAACTTAAAGCATTTCTATCTGTTGCTGGAACCAACACACTAAAAAAGTACAGATATTCTGCTGCTCCTGAGTAACTCTCACATTCATTTTGAAGTTGTGCATATGTGTAGATCATATCTAAGTATTCCTGTCTAAAACCACTCTTGTCTGCCAGGTAGTCAAAGAGCATCCTACCATCCTTGTTGACTTCATTTCCTTGTAATTTCTGGATCTTCAAACAGCTTCACAATTGGTTCTGTTTCTGCCTGAAGCTGTTTTAATTGTGCAACCATTGTGGTTCTTTTCTCTCTCAAAGCATAAGGAGCATCATCAGAATAAAAGTTTTTGTATACATCCATAGCGAAGTCTATCATGTTAGTGTTACTAAGAAGGTCCAATTTACCTTGTATTTATTCCTTTTCATTATATATCTCCTTTACAGAGAGAAACTCAAAGAGCGGTAAGACTAGATGCCGATTCAAAAAGTGGGCGATGTGAGTAGTCAAGTTGTACTCCGCCATCTTTCCTCACTCTTTGTTGATTTTAACTCTTGTCTTGGATTTCTTTGAGCTTCTATTCAACTCATGCTATGAAATTTTTATCTGTTATTTTTGGGTTTCTGTTTTGGTTAGGGGACATTGCTAGAAAGCTAGTGCAATGCATTATTTGTGTCGCTACATTCAGATTATTATGGTGCCAGAATTTTTGCACTGGATTTTTCTCTTCTAAACACAATGGCATTTTAAATGTTGTAATTATTTTCTGAATGGGTCAATTCTTTTGTTTCTTTTTCTTTATTGGTTATCATAATTATTTTCTTTCCATTTCCCTTTTCTTTTTGGCTAGGAGGTGTGACTGTAGAGTGCTGGAAAGAGATTTTAACATTGCTTTTACAGCTGTATGCACTTTTCTTAGTGAGTTTAATAGTGGGCACTTCAATTTGCACTACAAGCCTGGAGACAACACTTACAGAAATAAGCCATTTGTGACCAATGTGGCTACAAACAGTCTTTCATTAAAAATTTTATTTCAACAGTTTTTGAAAATACAAACATTCTTTTTTTTATTTTTTTTGTTTTTCATGATAGTCATGCTTTTATTGTTTTACTTTTATACCATTTTTTTTTTTACCCCAGAGGCAATAGAGAGTCATGATATCTGCTACAAGATGAATACAAAAGGAAATAAATTTGGATACTGCAAAAACAAGCAAACAGATTTCTTCCCTGTGAGGAAAACTAAGTGCCCTGTGGAAAAAAAGTAATTTGCTTTCTTACAGCACTTTGTCAAAATCAGAATGGCTCCTGTCCCCAGAGCTGTTAAACTTTTTTTTTTTTTTTTTAATGTGGCACATATACACCATGGAATACTATGCAGCCATTAGAAAGGATGAGCTCGTGTCCTTTGTAGGGACATGGATGCAGCTGGAAACCATCATCCTTAGCAAACTATCACAAGAACAGAAAACCAAACACCGCATGTTCTCACTCATAGGTGGGAATTGAACAATGAGATCACCCGGACACAGGAAGGGGAACATCACACACCGGGCCTATTGTGGGGTGGGGGAAGGGGGGAGGGATAACATTAGGAGATATACCTAATGTAAGTGAAGAATTAATGGGTGTAGCATACCAACATGGCACATGTATACATATGTAACAAACCTGCACGTTGTGCACATGTACCCTAGAACATAAAGTATAGTAAAAAAAAATATATATATATATATGCAAGCATTTTTTTAAAAAAAAAATTATTTCAACAGTTTTTTTAAGGTACAAGTGGATTTTGGACAAATCAACATGTTCTTTAGGGATGATTTTTGAGATTTTAGTGCACCCTTCAGCCAAGCAGGTATACTGTGGCCAATATGTACAATTTGTAGTCTCTTTTTCCTCACTACCTTCCCCCTTGAGTCCCCCAAATCCATTATATCACTCTTATGCCTTTGTAACCTCAGAGCTTAGCTCCCACGTATAAGAGAGACTATACAATGTTGGATTTTCCATTCCTGATTTACTTATCTGAAAATAATGACCTCCAGCTCTCGCTCAGTAGCTGTAAAAAATATTACTTTTCTTTTTCTTTTTCTTTCTTTCTTTTTTTTTTTTTTTAAAGACTGAGTAGCATTACATGGTGAATATGTGCCACACTTTATTCACTTGTTGGTGGAAGGGTACTTACGTTGTTTCTATATCTTTGCCAATGAAAATCTTGCTGTTATAAACATGGGTATGCATATGCCCTTTTTATACAACGACTTCTTTTTCTTATGATAGATACTCAGTAGTGAATACGGTGATCAAATGGTATTTCTAACTTTATAATGTTTTCTAAGTGGTTGCACTAATTTACATTCTCACAAGCAGTGTAAATTTGTGCCCTTTTCACCACATCCAAGCCAACATCTGTTGCTTTTTGACTTTTTAACTACGGCCGTTCTTGCGTGAGTAAAGTCGTATCTCATTGTGGTTTAATTGGTATTTCCCTGATGATTAGTTATGTTGAACATTTTTTCATATGTTTGTTGACTGTTTCTATATCTTTTAAGAAATATCTATTCAGGATCTTTGCCCACTTTTTGGTAGGATTATTGGGAGATTTTTTTTTGCTGATTTGTTTGAGTTCCTTGTAGATTATGGGTACTGGTCTTTTTCAAATGAATAGTATACAAATATTTTCTCCCACTCTGTGGGCTGTCTGTTTACTCTGTTGATTATTTATTTTGCTCCACAGAGTCTTTGTAGTTTAACTGGGTCTAGGTCTGTTTATTTATTTTTGTTTGTGTTGCATTTGCTTTTGGGTTCTTAGTCATGAATTATTTGCCTAAGCCAATGTCTAGAAGAGTTGTTCTGATGTTATCTTCTAGTATTTTACATTTTCAGGTCTTATACTTAAGTCTTTGATTCATCTTGAGTTGACTTTTTTATAAGGTGAGGGATGGGAATCCAATTTCCTTCTACACTTCTACCTGTGACTTGCCAGATTTTTATTTATTAACAGTGTTTCCTTTCTCCCAATTTGTGTGGTTGTCTGCTTTGCTGAAGATTAGTTGTCTATAAATATTTGGCTTTATTTCTTGGTTCTCATTCTGCTTCATTGGTCTACATGCCTATTTTTATACCAGTGCCATGCTGTTTTGGTAACTACAGCCTTGTAGTATACTTTGAATTCTGGTAATGTGATGCCTCCAGGTTTGTAATTTTGGCTTGGTATTGTTTTGGCTATGTGGGCTTCTTTTGTATTCCAAATGAATTTCAGCTTTGTTTTCTTTAGTTCTGTAAAGAAAATGACAATGGCATTTTAATGGGAATTGCATTGAATCTGTAAATTACTTTGGTGAGTATGATCATTTTCACAATATTGATTATTTTAATACATGTATATGAGATGTGTTTTTATTTGTTTGTGTCATCTATGATGACTTTTAGCGTTTTCCAGTTTTCTTTGTAGATATATTTCACCTCCTAGGTTAGGTATATTCCCAGGTACTTTTTGCAGCTGTTGCAGAAAGAATTCAGTTTTTGATGTGATTCTCAGCTTAGTCATCATTGGTGTATAACAGTGCTACAGATTTGTGTACGTTGATTTTTGTAACCTGAGACTATTAAATTCATTTATTAGATCTAGAAACCTTCTGGATTAGTCTTTAGGGTTTTCTAGGTATACAATCATATCAGTGAACAGTGACAATTTGACATCCTCTTTTCCAATTTGGATGCCTTTTATTTCTTTCTCTTGTCTGATTTGTCTGGCTAGGATATCCATTATTATCATGGATAGAAGTGGCGAAAATGTGGATCCTTATTTGATTCCAATTCACAGGGGAGAATCCTTTCAACTTTTCCCTATTCAGTATAATGTTGTCTGTGGTTTTCTTCCATAGGCTTTCTATGCCTATTTTGTTAAGGATTTTTATTATAAAGGGATGTTGAATTGTATTAAATGCCTTTTCTGCAGCTATGAAACTAATCATACGGTTTTTGTTTTTAATTATGTTTATGTGATTTAACACACTTATTTACTTATGTGTGTTAAATCATTTCAGCATCCCTGGTATGGATCATAATGTATGATTTTTTGATGTGATGTTAAACTTGGTTAGTATATTCTTGAGTATTTTTGCATCTATTTTTATCAGGGGTATTGGTCTGTAGGTTTTTTGTTCTTACTGTTGTTATATCTTTCCCTGGCTTTGGTCTCAGGGTAGTACTGGCTTTGTAGAATGAGTTATAGAGAATTCCCTCTTTCTCAATCTTTTGAAATAGTTTCAGAAGAATTGGCACCACTTCTTCTTTGAATATCTGGTAGAACATGGCTATTAATTCTTCTGGCTTTTGGCTATGTGTTGTTGGCAGTTTTAAAAGTTACTGTCTATCTCCCTGCTTGTTATTGGTCTGTTCAGGGTTTCTATTTATTCCTCTTGTAATCTAGAACATTTTTGTGTTTCCAGAAACTCACCCATTTTCTCTAGAATTTCTAGATTGTGCACGTAAATGTGTTCATAGTAACCCTGAATTATCTTTTGTATTTCTCTGGTATTGGTTGTGGTATCTTTATCTTATTTTTAATTGAGGTTACTTGTATCTTATCTTTTCTTTTTTTGTTTAACCTCACTCATGATCTATCATTTATGTTTATCTTTTAAAAGAACCAGATTTTTATTTTATCTATCTTTTGTATATTTATTTCCTTTCAATTTTATTTAGTTCTGCTCTGACATTTGTTATTTCTTTTCTTCTGCTGGGTTTGGATTTGATTTGTTCCAGTTTCTCTAGTTCCTTCAGGTATGACATTAGGTTTTCACTTTGTGCTTTTTCAGACTTTTTGGTTTAAGCATTTAATGCTATGAACTGTCCTCATAACACTCATTTTTGTGTATCACAGACGTTTTCATAACTTGTATCACTATCATCACTCATTTCAAAGACCTTTTTAATTTCTATGTTTATTTCATTGGTAACCTAAAGATCGTTCAATTGCAGATTATATAATTTCCATGTGTATGTATAGTTTTGAGGGTTCCTTTTGGAGTTCGTTTCCAGGTTTATTCCACTTTGGTATGAAAAGATATTTGATATGATTTTATTTTCTTAAATTTATTGAGACTTGTTTTGTAACCTATCATATGGTCTATCATGGAGAGTGTTCCATGTGCTGATGAGAATAATGTACATTGTGCAGTTTTTGGAAAGAATGTTCTGTACATATCTGTTAGGTTAATTTATTCTAGAATATAGTTTAAGTACATTGTTTCCTTGTTGGCTTTCTTTCTTTATAATCTGTCTAGTGCTGTCTGTGGAGTATTGAAGTCACCCGCTATGGTTGTTTTGTGTCTACCTCATCTCTTAGGTCTAGTAGTAATTGCTTTATAAATCTGGGGGCTTTAGTGATAGGTGCATATAAAGTTAGGGTTGTAATATCTTCTTGTTGAATGAATCCTTTTATCATTATATAATTTTCTTTGTCTTTTTTTTTTTTACTGTTGTTGCTTTAACATCTGTTTTGTCTAATATAAGAATAGCTACTCCTGATTGCTTTTGGTTTCCATATGCATAGAATATCTTTTTCCACCTCCTCATCTTGAGTTTATATTAGACCTTATGTGTTAGGTAAGGCCCTTAAAAACAGCAGGTATTTGGTTCAAGTTTCTTAATGCATTCTGCCATACTCTAACTTCTAAGTTGAGCATTTAAGCCATTTACATTCAACATTCATATTGACATGTGAAATATGGTTCAATTTCTCAAATTAGTTGTTACCTAGATACTTTTTTTCCTTACTGTGTTCTAGTTTTATAGATCCTGTAAGAGTTATGCTTTAAGACGTTTCTATTTTGGTGCATATCGAGCTTTTGTTTCAATATTTAGAACTCCTTTTAGCATGTCTTGTAGTGCTGGTTTGGTAGTGGCAAATTCCCTCAGCATTTGTTTCTCTGAAAAAGACTTTATTGCTCCTTCATTTATGAAGCTTAGTTTTGCTGGATACAAAATTAATAACTGACAATTATTTTATTTATGGATGCTAAAGAAAGGTCTCCAATCCCTTGTGGCTTGTAAGCTTTCTGCCGAGAAATGTGCTGTTCATCTGAAAGGTTTTCTCCATAGGTTACCTGATGCTTTTGTCTCACAGCTCTTAAAATTCTTTTCTTTATGCTGACTTTAGATAGCCTGATGACTATGTGCATTGGTGATTATCTTTTTGCAATACTTTTTAAGGATTTGTTTGATCTCTTTTATTTGGATGTCTAGATCTCTAGCAATGCTAGTAAAGTTTTCCTCAATTATTCCTCACAATAGGTTTTCCAAGCTTTTTGACATCCCCCTCAAGAATGTCAATTATTCTTATGTTTAGCCATTTTATATAATACCACATTTCTTGGAAATTTTGTTGATTGCTTTTGATTCTTTTATCATTACTTTTATTTGATTGCATTAACTCAAAAGCCTTGTATTTGAACTCTAAATTTTTTCTTCTGCTCATTCTAGTCTGTTGTTGAAACTTTTCACTGCATTTTTCATTTTCCTAAGTGTATCTTTTATTTCCAGAAGTTCTGGTTGGTTTTTCTTTATAATATCTATGAATCTGTAAAATTCTTTATTCATAACCTGAATTGTATATTTTTAAAATTTCTTTATGTTGGTTTTCACCTTTCTCTGAAATCCCTTTGAGTAGCTTAAAAATCAACTTTCTGAATTCTTTATCTGATATTCCAAAGATTTTATCTTCATTTGGATCCATTGCTGTGGAGCTAGTGTCATCTTTTGGGGGAGTTATAGAACCCTGTTTTGTCATGTTATCAGAATTATATTTTCAGTTCCTTCTCATTTGCATAAACTATTTCTTCAAATTGTTCTTACATTTATTTACTTTTTTTTTTTTTTTTTTTTTGAGATGGAATCTTGCTCTGTCACCTAGGCTGGAGTGTGATGGTGCGATCTTGGCTTACTGCAACCTCCACCTCCTGGGTTCAAACAATTCTCCTGCCTCTTCCCCCCAAGTAGTTGGGATTACAGGCACCCACCACCATGTCCAGCTGATTTTTGTATTTTTAGTAGAGACGGAGTTTCTCCATGTTGTCCAGGCTGGTCTCAAATTCCTGACCTCAGGTGATCCACCTGCTTCACTTACATTTATTAATTTGACTATGTTATTTTTCTTTTGTCCCTCTTGAGTATCTGAGTTTAATATTTATATTTTATTATAGCCTAATTCAATTATTTATGCTTTTAGAGGTGAATACTCTGTATGAGTTTATTAGTTATAGAGAGTATTTGTGCACTGGCTTTCCTGGATACTGTTTGTAGTAGTTGTGTACTTGGTGTGTGGCCAAGTTTATGCTCCTCTATGGGGTTGAAATGTCAGGGATCTCTTGAAGTTTATTCTCCTGTGGTGTACATTGTGTTTAATTTATTTAATTTTCCTCAGTATTTTAGTTACTTAGTTAATTATTAAGTAGAAGAGGTGTCCCTGGTTAGGCACCAGTTTCAACTAAAGCAGGTGGGTAGATGTAATTCCTTATGGTTGGCAGAGAGTGACTAAGGAAGCTCTCAATTAAATGTGCTAAGGTTTTATTAGGTTGAAGGGTGGGAGTTACTTCAGCTCCCATGTCAGGTCAGCAGGAAACTATCCACCTCCCAGTCTTACTCCTGTCCCACTGTTCCAGCTGTTCAGATCAGATAGGCACTGATTTTCATCTGTAGAAATGTTGGTGTTCCAAATAGAGAGGAACTGTGACTCTGACTTGTGCAAGCCTGAATCTGGGGAGTGCTCCTATTGTGGGGATACAATTACTCTTAATTATTCCAAGAAGGCTCTGTTTTTGTAAGAGAAGCACCAGTTCTTTCTGAAGTGGTGTGCTAGGGGGGAACAAGGACCCCCTTCTCCAAGACCCGTTGTGATCACAGAGGTTGCCTGTTTGTGCAGTACTGCACCTAGCACTGCAATTGTGACTCTGCTGTAAGAAACCTCCCAACAGCAAAATGATTGATTCTGATTCTTTTTGTCCTTCCAGGGTGCTCTCTTGATGTGGTGCTCTCCCACTTCTCTTTGGAATACCACTTTCTGAGAGCCAGATAATAGTAATTGTTATTCCTCTTCTAAGGCTAGCCACCCAGTGGGGCTACAAGACTCCAGACTGGTGCTGGGAAATGCTTGCAAGGGATCGCATGACATGACCTGTCTTCAAATCTTCCAATGGTGGATACCAGCATCACTTCTGATGGAGGTGGCAGGGGAGTGATGTCAACTCTGTGAGATTCCTTGGTTTTATATAGGCTCAGTGTGCTGGATTTATCAAATGCTGATTATAATTGTAGTGAACTTGTATGTAGACAGACACAGGACTTATGGTTAACCAGAGTTTTGTGTGTGGTGGTGATAGCTGAGGTCACACAGCCATTTTCTCCTTCCTGGATGTGGGGATTCAATCAGGCTGGTGGGAAAAATATTAAAGATAGTTATAGTAATAGCCACAAACTCTCTTGGAAAGCCTGAGAGTTTGCATAGCTTTGGATTGTCTGGCTGAAGGCAACCAGAGTCTCTTTGCAGAAGCCAGAGAGCTTAAGGTGCAAGTACAAAAGAATGTAGAATAGTTTATCTAACTAACTTGTTTTCCTAAAACTAACCTTTGATGTACCACGGGTGCTTAATTTCTTTCTACTCAGGAAGTCCACAATGTGAATAACCTTCTAAAAGTGTTTACTCATGACTTTTGTCAATTAATCTTTACGAAATAAATGCAAGTCTCACTGACTGATCAAGGCCACAGATGCAACTGTTTACAATACTCTCCAGGGAGTCTGTAAGTGGCTCAGACACTCAGTTGGACTGGCAAAGCAGAATATCTGTGTGTCAGTGTACTTCATCAATTTGTCGCTGGGTAAGGGTCTGTGTCAGACTCCCACAGCTGGTGCCCCATGTGAGGAACACTGTTGAAGGGAACACGATTAACCCCAAAAAATGAAGGTGAAGAAGGACTGCGCCGTCAAATCAGTGAGTAATCAGTAAGTCATTGGTGCCCATTTGGGATTTCCAAGTTCGGGAGATACTGGTTCAAGCTGAGGTTTCATCATGGGACAACAGTTATCAGCCCAACAAAAACAGTATATAAAAGTGTTAAAACAGTTGCTTAAGGGTAGCAGAGCATCAGTTTTGCAGGCTCAATCAAGGTACCTAATGCAAACTGTTGTCTCACATAATCCATGGTTCCTGGAAGAAGGAACGTTAGATGTAGAACTCTGGGAACAAGTGGAGAGAAACCTTAAAAAACATCAAGCTCAAAGGCAACAGGCCCTAGTAACAGCTTTAACGTTATGGGCTTTAATTAGAGCAGCCCTGGTTGGGTTATACACGGAAGAGTCTAAAAAGAGGAAGGAGGAGAAAACGTCACCTGCCTTATTACCTCCTCTTCCCTTGGCCCTGATATCACCAGGCCAAAATAAAAAAGAGGAAACGGAGGTTTTAGCTGAGTCCCTTCCTCCAAAAGATAAGAAACAAGATCAGGGATACAGTATAGCTATAAGTCCCTGTCTTAAGCAGGCAGCATTAGAAGGAGAGCTCTTAGCCTGTCTAGTATTGCAAAATCAGCAAAGCAATTAGGTACCTAAAGGGTTAAGAAAAAACATTAGAAGCTGGAGCCACAAGGCCAAGCAAGCAGTAGGCAAAAGGGAAAACTCAGCCAGGAAGTTCCAAAACCAGAGCCAATACGTGCTCCCAGAAACTCTCCCCACACAGTGGCAGCAGCAACAAAAAGCCAAGCCCAGTAGGCCAAAGTTAGCCCGCTGGGGAGGCGAAAGAGGCACAGGCGACAAGGTCAGCCCAAGCTGAGGTGTGAGTTGCTCTGCCCTGGCCGGCAACAGCTTCCCAGCGGCTTGGGGAGGAAGCCCTCACAGGTGAAAAACAGTACAGGAAAAAAGTGATACTTTTACAAGGGCAAAAGAGCCACCTTCCCAGGACCCACCTGCTCAGCTCACCAGCTTCACAGGTGGCCCACAGCAAAATGTCGTGTGCTCCTTGTTTACAAGTGACATCTCAAATTATAATTATCTGCTAAAATTGAAGTGAAATGTATGAATTTGAAAGACCTCTTTCTGATAATGGTCACTTTGTTGTCTCTCTCTTACCCCTCACTTGACTCTCTCCAAATCCAATTTAAGTTAACAGTGACCACTGAAGGAAGAGAAATTACAGAGGGCTCATGAATTAATTAGGGAACAATTAAAGGCTGAAAATATTGAACCTTCTACCAGCCCTTGGAATTTGCCTATTTTCGTAATTCCCAAAAAGTCTGGGAAATGGAGGCTATTGCATGACTTACATGCTATTAATGCTAATTTACAGCCTATGGGACCCCTTCACCAGGGCCTTCCCTCGCCCACAGCAATTCCTCAAGATCAGCCTATAGTCATTATTGACTTAAAAGATTGCTTTTATATGATTCCTCTAGCAGAATATGACAGAGAAAAAATTGTGTTTACAATACCGGATATCAATAATGAAAAACCAGTTTGTCTAAATATACAATCATGTCATCTGCAAAGAGGGACAATTTGACTTCTTCTTTTCCTAACTGATTACCCTTGATTTCTTTCTCTTGCCTGATTGCCCTAGCCAGAACTTCCAACACTATGTTGAATAGGAGTGGTGAGAGAGGGCATCCCTGTCTTGTGCCAGTTTTCAAAGGGAATTTTTCCAGTTTTTGCCCATTCAGTATGATATTGGCTGTGGGTTTGTCATAAATAGCTCTTATTATTTTGAGGTACGTTCCATCAATACCGAATTTATTGAGAGTTTTTAGCATGAAGGGCTGTTGAATTTTGTCAAAAGCCTTTTCTGCATCTATTGAGATAATCATGTGGTTTTTGTCTTTGGTTCTGTTTATATGCTGGATTATGTTTATTGATTTGCGAATGTTGAACCAGCCTTGCATCCCAGGGATGAAGCCCACTTGATCATGGTGGATAAGCTTTTTGATGTGTT
>NC_037689.1:92290702-92301179 GCF_003255815.1 Theropithecus gelada
ATGAAAAAATGCTCATCATCACTGGCCATCAGAGAAATGCAAATCAAAACCACAATGAGATACCATCTCACACCAGTTAGAATGGCGATCATTCAAAAGTCAGGAAACAACAGGTGCTGGAGAGGATGTGGAGAAATAGGAACACTTTTACACTTTTGGTGGGATTGTAAACTAGTTCAACCATTATGGAAAACAGTATGGCGATTCCTCAACGATCTAGAACTAGATGTACCATATGACCCAGCCATCCCATTACTGGGTATATACCCAAAGGATTATAAATCATGCTGCTATAAAGACACATGCACACGTATGTTCATTGCATCACTATTCACAATAGCAAAGACTTGGAATCAACCCAAATGTCCATCAGTGCCAGACTGGATCAAGAAAATGTGGCACATATACACCATGGAATACTATGCAGCCATAAAAAAGGAAGAGTTTGTGTCCTTTGTAGGGACATGGATGCAGCTGGAAACCATCATTCTTAGCAAACTATCACAAGAACAGAGAACCAAACACCGCATGTTCTCACTCATAGGTGGGAACTGAACAATGGGATCACTTGGACTCGGGAAGGGGAACATCACACACTGGGGCCTATCATGGGGAGGGGGGTGGGGGGAGGAATTGCATTGGGAGTTATACCTGATGTAAAAGACGAGTTAATGGGTGCAGCACACCAACATGGCACATGTATACATATGTAACAAAGCTGCACGTTTTGCACATGTACCCTAGAACTTAAAGTATAATATAAAAATAAATAAAATTTGAAAATGTATATATATAGCCACCATGATCAAGTGGGCTTCATATATATGTATATACTTTATATATATATATATATACTTTATATATACTTTAAATATATACACACTTTATATATATATATATATACACACATGTAAATATATAATATGATCCAACATTTCCACCAATGGGTATCTATCCAATGGAAAATAAATCAGTATTTCAAATGTGTAACTCCACTCACATGTGTATTGTTTATTTCCTGATATGGTTTGGATCCGTGCCCCCACTAAATCTCATGTTGAATTGTAATCCCCAGTATTAGAGGAGGGACCCGGTAGAAGGTGATTGGATTGGGTGATGGAATCTTCATGAAAGGTTTAGCATCATCCCCTTTGTGCTGTTCTTGTGATAGTGAGTTCTTGCAACATCTGATTGTTTAAGTGTGTGGCATTCCCTCTCTCTTGCTGCTGCTCCCACCATGAGATACCTCACTCCCCCTTTGCCTTCCACCATGATAGAAAGCTTCATGAGGCCTCCCCAGAAGCAGAAGCTGCTTTGCTTCTTGCATGGTCTACAGAACCGTGGACCAATCAAAGCTCTTTTCTCATAAATTATCTAATCTCATTTATTCCTTTACAGCAGTATGAGAATGGACTAACACATTTACTACTCCTAATAGCAAAGATATGGAATCAACCTAAGTGTCCATCAGTGAATAATGGAGAAAGAAAATGTGGTAGGTAGAAGTGGGGCCAAACGCAACTATTTTGTGCCACTCTCATGGAGAGAAGAAAGAGTAGCAGGTAATTATTAGATCTTCAACTGGAAGATCCAGGTGGACACATTGGGATTTATCAAGGAAATAACTAAACCCATAAACAATGTAGGGGGGTGAGATAGGACTACCACCAACCACAGAGTGGCATGAAGCCAGGGAATGCTTCCCCACCAAGGGGGAACAGTGAGTGAGTGTCACCTGAGAACCACACTTCTGCCACAGATCTTTGCAACCCTAGGCTCAGGTAATTGCCCCCATAAGCCAACCCACCAGGGTCTCCAGACAGACACAGAGAGCTATGTGGAGGCTGGGCAGATCTGCCACTCAGGCACACATGGAGCCCTTGGATCCTTGAAACCTGAGCATCTCAGCATTAGCTGATGTAGCTCTGGCAGTGGAAGAGGTCAGGTTACCTTGCACATCCTCAAGAAAGGGACCAAATACAGAGTGCTGAGCAGCAATACACTGCAGGCCTCACTTCTACTGCATCTTACAAGATAAGGCCCACAGCTGGCCTGGTCTCCAGCCACTCTCCATGTGGGCTCTTGGGCCAGTAGAAGCTCTGCACTTCCCTGGCATGGAGTTTCCAGAACGAGAGGCTAGCTGCCGTTTTTCATGTCTCACAGCTACTGCTGCTATAGCCTTCAGGCTCTACCAGTGATTTGGGAGTGGTGCAAATCTTCAGCGTCTCCTCATGTGGAAGGACACCATGACCTGGAACTCCAGCCACCCCCATGGAAGCTCTTCTGTTGGTAGCATTTCCCTGGGAAGAAGCTCCCAGAGAATAGAATAGCCGCCATGTTTGCTGTATCACAGACTCCACCACTGTAGCCTTCAGGCTTTGGAGAGCAAGAGGTAATTAGGGAACGGCACGGGTCCCCTATACAGCACAGCTATCTCACAGAAAAGTGACCAGATATTTTTTATATGGGTCCCTGATCCCACTTCTTCTCACTTGGTGGGATCCCCAAAACGGGGACTCAAGCCACCCCTAAATGGGGCTCTCAGGCTGGTAGAAGCTCTGCACGTTCCTGGGATGAAGCTCCCAGAGGGAGAAGCCAGCCATCTTTTTCACTGTGTCACATCCTTTGCCTCTAGTCTTCAGGCTCTAGAGTGAATGTGGTGATTAGGGAGTGGTGTGGATCTCCAGCACAGCATAGCTATCCTATAGATAAGTGGCTTGACTGTTCCCATGTAGGTTGCCATCCCCACTTTTTCTCACTGGGTAGGGTGGGACCTGTGACTCCAGCCTAACTACCCTGCACCTACCTGAGCACTTCAGCAAGAGGTGACACTGTTTCTCTGAGGAGGAAATTCCAGACATAAGCCACACCTACCACATCCTGTACCATTGCAGCAGTGGTGATGCGAGCCTAACCACCTTTGGGCAGGGGAAGAAGCGAAGGGCCTAGATGCTGTGATGGCACCTCCAGGGCACTGCCTCCATCATAAGGAAAGGAGTCTAGCCTTGCTTCCCTGTGACCCTCCACCCTGAATCCTTCACAAAGCAGGGTCCCTGGCTAAGGGCTGCAGAAGAGCCACCTCACCCATGGTTGAGTATACAAACTGGTAGGGGCTGTTTCCCTGGGGATGGGCTCCCAGAAGCAACTGAGAGTACCTCTACCACTGCCATTACAATGTTTCTGCCCCTATTGCGCTCAGTCTGGAGATGAAACAAAGAGCCTGGGGCCTTCACCCAAGCTTCCAGGACACCACAGTAACTATATAGGGAGGAGTCCAATTTCTTATTCCTGTGAGCTCTTGAATCCTCACTCTTAAATAAGTGGAGACCACAGCATGGGCCAGCAGATCAACTGCCCTACCCCATGGCTGAATATTCCCGTAACAATGGCTCTGCATTTCTCTGAAGTCAGGCTCCAAGAGACAACTTGGAGGAGTGCCCCCCTGCAACTGCAACTGTAGTGGTACTGCCCTTGCTGCCCTCAAACTAGGGAAGCAGCAAAGACCCTAAGCATTTTAACCATACCTTCAACAAGTTGCAGTTGCCATAAGGATAAGAGGCCAGTCTATCTCCCTTGGATATCATCCCCACCACTTGCCACCAGGCAGGGCACCCCCAAGTAGGCCCACAGTGCAGCCACACCATTCTGAGCTGATCATACTGAGTAATAATGCCTCTGCATTGCTCTACGGTGGAGCCCCAAGAGACAAGTAATAGGACTGCTGCCACAATCACTTCTAAGTTCCCTTCCCCTGATGTCTCCAAGCTGGGGAGGGAACATTAAGCCTGATATTGCCCAAGAGCTATGGTGTACAGCCTGAAAGTGTTATGCCAAGATCTGCTGCCAGCATGTGAGTGAAGAAGGAGCCCACAATTTCAGAGCACTGAGAGGAAGCACAGTTGCAATCATGAGGAAATATAGAGGAGCCACATGACTGAGCAAGAGCCTATCTACTGGTCATTATGCTTAAGTATCACTTACTGAATCACAGAAAATAAATCTAAGCCAAAAATACTTTGCCAATATACCCCATGTAAAACCAAGAACAAGAATTCAGCAAAATATAAAGACCCTGAACAAAGCCTTGGCCCTCTGAAAATATACAGAAATGAATACTAATAACTGCAGTCAATTTACACTCCAGTTGAAGGAACACCAGCCCACACAGATAAGAAAAAAGCAGTGTAAGAACTCTGGCAACTGAAAAAGGAAGAGAATCTTCCTTCCTCTGAATGACCACACTAGTTCTCCAGCAAGAGTTCTTAACCAGGATGAAATGGCTGAAATGATAGGAATATAATTCAGAATATGGATAGGAACAAAAATCATTGAGATTCAACAGAACATTGAAACCTAATTGAAGGAAGCTAAGAATCACAATAAAACAATGCAGAAGCAGATAGAAAAAGAACCATAATAAAAAAGAACCAAACTAATCTGATAGAAGAATTGCATAAGGCAATTGCAAGTATTAACAGCAGAATACACCCCAAGCTGATGAAAGAATCTGAGATTGAACATAGACTTTCTGAAACAATTTAAAGAGAAATAAAGAAAAAACAATAAAGAATAACCAAAAAATCTCCAAGAAATAATGAGATTATGTAAAAAGACCAAATCTGTGATTCATTGGCATCCCTGAAAGAGAAAGGGAGAAAGCAAGCAACTAGGAAAACATATTTTATTATATAATTTATGAAAACTTCTCCAAATATGCTACAGAGCAAAATATTCAAATCCAGGAAATGCAGAGAAGAATTGCAAAACATTACACAAGAAGACCATTGGCAAGACACATAATTATCAGATTCCACAAGGTCAAAATGAAAGAAAAATATTAATGGTGGCCACAGAGAAGGGGCAATTCACCTACAAAGGGAACTCCATCAGTCTAACAGCATATCTTCCAGTAGAAACCCTCCAAACCAGAAGTGATATGGGCTCTATATTTAGTATTCATAAAGAAAGATATTTCCAATCAAGAATTTTATGCCCACCAAATTAAGTTTCATAATGAGGAGAAATAAGAGCCTTTTCAGACAAGCAAATGCTGAGGAAATTCATTACCACCAGACCTGCCCTAGAAGAGGTCCTGAAAGGAGCACTAAATGCGCTCCAAAAGCACATTTTGAAAAGACAAAAGAAACAACCATCATCCTATTACCAGCCACTACAAAATACATAAGTGAATAAAAGAGTTAAGTACATAGACCAATGACAATATAAAACAATGATACAAACAAGTTGGAATAATATCCACCTAACAACACAATGACAGGATTAAATCTGCTCATGTCAGTACTGACCTTGAATGTAAATGGGCTAAATGTACCCAAGTAAAAGGCACAGCATGGCAAGCTGGATAAAGAAGCATGAACCAATGGTCTGCTGTCTTCAAGAGACTCATGTCACATTCAATGACATCCCTAGTCTCAAAATAAAGGGATATTCTATGAAGCAAATGTAAAACAGAAGAAAGAAAGTTTTGCAATTCTAATTTCACACAAAACAGATTTTAAACCAACAAAAATCATAAAAGACAAAAAGGACATTACAAAATGGTAAAGAGTTCAATTCAACAAGAAGACCTAACTATGATAAATATACATGCACCCAACACATGAGCACCCAGATTCATAAGGCAAGTTCTTAGAGACCTATAAAGAGATTCAGATAAGCACACAATAATAGTGAGAGATGTTAATGCTTCACTGACAGTATTAGGCAGATCATCACAGCAGAAAATTAACAAACATATTCAGGACCTGAACTTGACAGTTGACAAAATAGACCTAACAGACATCCACAGAAGTCTCCAAACAAAAACAACAGAATATGCATTCTTCTCATTGCCACAGGACACAGAGTCTAAAATTGATCACACAATCAGACATAAATAATACTCAGCATATTCAACAAAAAACAAAATTATACCAACCACACTTTCAGACCACGGCACAATAAAAATAGAAATCAATACTAAGAAAATCACTCAAAACCATGCAATTAAATGGAAATTAAACAATCTTCTACTGAATGACTTTGGGTTAAATAATGTAATTAAGGCAGAAATCAAGAAGTCCTTTGAAGCTAATGAGAACAAAGGTACAACATATCAGAATTCTGGGGACACAGCTAAGGCAGTGGTAACAGGGAAGTTTGTAGCACTAAACACTCACATCTAAAAGTTAGAAATCAGTGCAATTGGCCTGTGATTGGGTCTCTGTGCTATGGGTCCAAGGTGTGGGAGCCCTGCCTAGTGATGTAGGTGGGACCCAGCCATGATTTATTGACTTCCTCTTCCTAGGGCAATTGCAGCTTGCTGGAGGTGTGGATAAAGCACTCAGTGTCTTTGCTCCTTCCATAGTTCAAGGGAAGAGAGGGCAGTACCACTGCAATGTCGGTGGCAGAGGGACTGTCAGTTGCCTCTGGGGGCTCCACCTCTGAGAAATGTGGGCATGTTCAGCCAGGTGTGGGGCAGTTGCATTGCTGGCCTGAGCAGGGGGCTCCACTTGTTGGGTGGAGGGAAGGGGAGTTGAGGGGCCCCAAAGAGGAAAGCTTGGGCTCCTCTCTTTGTGACAGCTGTGGCGTGTTGTAAGCTCAAGTAAATCTCTTGGTCTCCTTTTTCTTCCATAGCCCTAGGGCAGCAGGGACATAACTGCTGCTGTGGCAGGGGCAAAAAGACTGTCAGCTGCCTCTGGGAGCTCCTCCCCTGGGAAACTCAGAGTGGCTACCAGTGGGTATGTTCACAGATGGATGGGGCAGCTGATCTGTGGTCCTGAGCCAGGGGCACTGCCTGGTGAAGAGTGTGGGTTGGAGGTTCACAGGCAAGAGAGACTAATCCTCTCCATATGGCTGCTGCAGAGTGCTGGAGGTGCTAGCATAGTGACTAGGCCTTTTCTTCCTTCCCGTGATCGAATGCAGTTAGAGTGATACCACTGCAGCTGCAATGCTGATGGGATTGTGGCTTGACTCTGGGATTTTCTCCTCAGAGAAATACAAAGCAGTCTCTCACTAAAGTGTTCAGGCAGGAGTAGGGTAGTTGCACTGGAGTACCAGGACTGGAGGCCCCACCAATTGAAGAGAAGCAGGAACAGGTTTCCATCTGGAGAACAGTCTGACCACTTTTCCATGGGGTGGCTGTGCTGTTCTGGGGGTCTGCTCCAGTCTCTAGTCATCACAGACTCTCTAGAGACTGAAGACAACAATGATAAAGTCTGTGAAACGGAAAATATTGCAGTGCATTCCTCCCTCTGGGAGCTCCATCCCAGGGAAGTTCAGAGTTGCTACAAACCCAAGAGCCCCAACAGGGTGTAGATGAAGTCCCCGATCAGGAGGTCCAGCCCTATGAGGAGAAGCAGGATTGGAGACCCATGTAAAAGACAGCCTGACCACTTTTTCATGGGGAAGCAGTGCTTTGCTTAGGGTTCACACCAGTCCCTAGTCACTGCAGATTCTCATGAAGGTAACAACAGTGAGGGCTGTGACACAGCAAAGATGACAGCCTGCCCATTCCTCTGGGAATTAAGTCCCAGTAATGTGCAGATCTGCTACAGGCCCAAGAGCCCTGAAGGAAGGTGGCTGGTATCTCAGGCCAGTAGGTCTTCTCCTGAAAGATGCAGTGGAAATGAGGCTTGCAAATTGTCACTGCTCAGCCCGCAGGATTAGGCCCTTTTTCTGGGTGCATGTGAGTAAGCCTAAATTCCCCCTTTTCAGGAGTTTCAGCCACGAATACCAGGATGCCCAGAAATCCAAGGCTCCCAGGACCTCCCATGTGCCTGAGCAGCAACTCTGCCCAGAATCCTTCATAGCTCTACATGTCAGTTTGAGGGCCCTGGCGGGGTGGGCTCACAAAGGGATCTCTTGAGCCCAGGGTTGCAAAGATGCACGAAATACATTTAAATTCCCAGAGTTTCTCATTCACTCTGTTTCTCCCTTGGTGGGGGAGCCTCCCTTGGCTCCATGTCACTCCTGTGTGGGCAGTTATCCTGTCTTGCTGCTCTCCATTCTCCGTGGGTCTAGTTGTTTCCTTGATGAATCTCAATGTGTCCACCTGGATGTTTCAGTTGAAGATGTACTCTTTACTCACTACTTTTTCTTCTCTCTGTGAGAGCAGCATACATTAGCTGCTTCCAGTCAGTCATCTTGGCTGGCTTCATCACAACAATCTTCTATAAGTCTGGAGCTCTCCTATAATAGATAAAACTAGTTTTTCCAATGCATAAATTTATCAGAAACAATACTCTTTTTAAAAAAGAAAAAAAAACTAATACATTGAAAAAAAATTATCTAATATATTTTTGCATATCAACATATAGAAAGCAATCTCATTCTTATTTAGGAGTACATAAATGGATTGTATCCATTATATTTTACATTAAGTAGACTCGTATTGAACACTTTGGTTATACCTAGCCTTTTGTCAAAATATGCAGTTTCAAAGTTACTAATCTTATGTGTACATCTTTGTGCATTTATGCAAGCACATCTACAGGACATATTCCTAGAAATGAAATAGCTGGATCAAATGTTATATGCATTGTAAATGTTTATAGATAGTATGAAAATGTCCTCCACAAATTCTCTCTAGCTATGTTTTCAGTAACATTGTTTGAAGGTGTTTTCTTATGACCATGTTAACACTGCTAGCTATTAAACATTTCCATCGTATATATCTGATTTGAATAATTTTTGTTGTTTCACAATTATGAGTGCAGATATGCATTTTTAAATGTGTTTATTGTATGTCATATTTATTTTTTATTAAATTTACTTTCACTCCCATTTTTCTTTTTGGTCTTTTTCTTATCAACTTAAAAGAACTGCTTATTCAAGAAGAAAATAGTTGCTGTTTTTGATATTCTTTTAAAAAATTGCATAGAATGCTATATATATTTATTTAATTATTCAACCTCCTGCTAATAGCCCCTTGGGTTGTTTCCAATTTTTTGCTATTCCTAAAAATCTTATGCTGGACAGCCTTATAAATATATTTTATTATTTCTTGAGGATAAATTTCTAGGAATTCCCTAATTCAAGGGAATGTATATTTAAAGTTCCAATGTGTATTACCAAGCTGCCTTCCATTTATATTTCTATATGGCTAATTCCAGCAATTCTTTATCTTATTATATATTAAGTTAATTGATAAACTATCTTAATTACTAGTTTTTAAATACCAGTGACAATTTTTGTTAAGTTAACTGATTGCAATGTTTCTTCTGATTTGAAGTTCATTTTTATGCCTGATGCCATTTAAATTAAGGAAATAATGTGTTTTCATGATTTTAAAGAACCATTTACACATTACATAAACAAATCTTTTATTATAGATAATTTAAATACCTCCTTCCGGCCTGCGAGTCTCTGTAGACTCCACCTATGGGGACAGGACACAGCTAAACAACAACAACACCAAAAAAAAAAAAAAGCAGCAGCAGAAACCTCAGCAGATACAACCGACTCTGTCTGACAGCTTTGAAGAGAGCAGTGGATCTCCCAACACGGAGGTTGAGATCTGAGAACGGACAGACTGCCTGCTCAAGTGGGTCCCTGACCCCTGAGTAACCTAACTGGGAGACATCCTCCACTAGGGGCAGACTGACACCCCACACCTCACAGGGTGGAGTAAACCCCTGAGAGGAAGCTTTCAAAGCCAGAAGCAGACAGGTACACTCGCTATTCAGCAATACTCTATATTCTGCAGCCTCTTCTGCTGATACCCAGGCAAACAGGGTCTGGAGTGGACCTCAAGCAATCTCCAACACACCTACAGCTGAGGGTCCTAACTGTTAGAAGGAAAACTAACAAACAGGAAGGACACCCACACCAAAACCCCATCAGTACGTCACCATCATCAAAGACCAGAGGCAGATAAAACCACAAAGATGGGGGGAAATGCAGGGCAGAAAAGCTGGAAATTCAAAAAATAAGAGTGCATCTCCCCCTCCAAAGGAACGCAGCTCATTGCCAGCAATGGATCAAAGCTGGACGGAGAATGATTTTGATGAGATGAGAGAAGAAGGCTTCAGTCCATCAAACTTCTCAGAGCTAAAGGAGAAATTACGTACCCAGCGCAAAGAAACTAAAAATCTTGAAAAAAGAGTGGAAGAATTGATAATCAGAATAATTAATGCACAGAAAGCCATAAACGAACGGACAGAGATGAAAACCATGACACGAGAAATACGTGACAAATGCACAAGCTTCACTAACTGACTTGATCAACTGGAAGAAAGAGCATCAGCGATTGAGGATCAAATGAATGAAATGAACTGAAAAGAGAAATCTAAAGAAAAAAGAAAAAAAAAAATGAACAAAGCCTGCAAGAAGTATGGGATTATGTAAAAAGACCAAATCTACATCTGATTGGGGTGCCTGAAAGTGAGGGGGAAAATGGAACCAAGTTGGAAAACACTCTTCAGGATATCATCCAGGAGAACTTCCCCAACCTAGTAGGGCAGGCCAACATTCAAAT
>NC_037689.1:92301575-92313447 GCF_003255815.1 Theropithecus gelada
GATGTAAATGACGAGTTGATGGGTGCAGCAGACCAACATGGCACAAGTATACATATGTAACAAACCTGCACGTTATGCACATGTACCCTACAACTTAAAGTATAATAATAATAAATAAATTAAAAAAGAAAACCCATAATGAGAGAACTGATGTCCATACTGCATAAAGGAAGTCACTGAGGTCCCCAGGCCATGTGTAACGTAATACTCAAGAATCATGGCTGTATAGGGATTTATACCCTTGCTAAGCAAGTGTATGGGGCTTGTGGCACCTGCCACAGAATAAACAAAAAGGTAGTTAGAAAAGAGACTACCGGAGGGAGACCTCCTGGGTTAAGGCCATTTCAAAGCATTCAAGTAGATTTTACAGAAATGCCCAAAATAGGGAGACTAAAGTATCTACTGGTAATGATAGACCACCTCTCTGGCTGGGTGGAGGTCTTCCCCCTCCTAACTGCCACCACCAGGAATATGGTCAAAAGGATCTTAGAACAAATTATACCCAGATTTGGCCTGGTAGAAAATATTGATTCAGACAATGGGAACCATTTTGCCTCAAGTCTGCTAAGGGGAATTATGAAAAGTTTACACATTAGATGGAATTACCACTCCCCTTGGCATCTCCCTTCCTCTGGAAAAGTCAAAAGAATAAATCTAACTCTCAAAAAGCGTATTACTAGACTAATCTTAGAAACTAAAATGCCTTGGACCAAATGTCTCCCAATAGCACTCCTTAAGATTAGGACAGCCCCAAGGAAAGACTTGGGATTGTCCCCTTACAAGTTATTATATGAACTCCCATATTTAGGTAGTACTACTGACCTTCCTACTATGGAAACCAAAGACAAATTTTTAAGAAATTATATACTGGCCATATCTTCCTGTCATTACTTAGGTTAAAAGAACTTATAAGACCAGGAACTGTGGCTCACGCCTATAATCCCAGAACTTTGGGAGGCCAAGGCAGGTGAATCATCTGAGGTCAGGAGTTTGAGATCAGCCTGACCAACATAGTGAAACCCCGTCTCTACCAAAAATACAAAAATTAGCTGGGTGTGGTGGTGGGCGCCTGTAACCCCAACTACTTGGGAGGCTGAGGCAGGCAAAGTGCTTGAATCTAGGAGGCAGAGGTTGCAGTGAGCCGAGATCGCACCACTGTACTCCAGCCTAGATGACAGAGTGAGACTCTGTCTCAAAAAAAAAAAAAAAAAGGACTTCTAACTCAAACCTCACCGCTCGAGTTCACAGTACACCATTTCCAGCCTGGTGACTCGGTGCTCATTAAAACTTGGAAAAAAGATATGCTCCACCCAAGCTGGGAAGGTCCCTATTAAGTGCATCTAATCACTGAGACAGCCTTACAAACAGCTGAATTGGGGGTGAACATATTACACTCAGGTCAGAAAACCGGTAAAAGGACCTGGAAGAAAGGGAAAACAGTGAATGGGGAGTGTATAAATCACCTAAGAAACACTTAAAGCTAGCTCTAAGGAAAATCTAAAAAGAAGTTATAAGCAGGGTCCGTCATTGGGGGTGGATATGGTTAGGATTAATCCTAACACAAGCGGTAAAAGAAAACCTAAGTATTGAATAGGGCCCAGTACAAGAGTTAGAAAGTAAGGAATATACAATCAAACTGATAGTCAACATCACTAAGACTTCCACCCTGCCCCCAAACTATATAATTTAATGCCTGGCAAGTCTTAGTGTGCGGGAATTTAGGGAACCAAAGGCAGCTGTCACAAGCAAACAAATATCTATGTCCTGAAACTGGTCACTACTGGGGAAAGCCCTGTGCTAGCTGGAATGAGGTCTGGTGGATCACCCAATTTTGAGACTGAGTAAGTCATTCTTCCAAAAACAAACCCTTAAAGAACAAAATACATTTGTGTAAGGACCCTACACCACCTAACTGTAGTAATTTAAAATGCAATCATATGTTAATTACCATAAACAACCCAGGTACTCTAGACCAGGAACCTTGAAGGTACAGATTAGGAACAGATATCTCAGGAAGGGATGCCATAGGATGGTTAGCTCTTAGGCTAGTCACCAACTCCACTCTGAGCCCACCCAGGATTACTATAACTCCCGGTCCCTCTAGTTCCTTTAACCCACCAGACAATGACCCTAAGAGAGTAAATATAACTAAGATAACTGACTTGAAGCATACTTTAGAAATTGAGACTGGATATGGGGATGTAAATGCCTGAGTTGAATTGGTCAAATTTTCAGTACTAGGTCTTAATAAGTGCAACTGTTATGCATGCTCTCCTGGGCAGCCTCAGGCACAGGTAGTTCCATTTTCCCTAGGAAGGGATACCAATCCCAGAGGAATGTGTTGCATGTTGGCTCTATACCAGGACAGGGATGCATGGGAAAATGAGACTTGTGAATTTTATTATTGTTCTTTCCTGCCTTACTGAGGTCAGATCCTAGAGCAATCCCCTCATTCTCCATAGGGAATATGAACCACTCTTCTTTCCTGTCTAGGCAAGGGGCAGAGTTCAATAAGCCCATGGGAAAATTCTCAACTTGTACCCACATTCTAAATGTTACTGTGAGTCAAACGAAGACAACTACTCAGCTCTTCATATACCCCAAGCTAATGTCTGGTGGCATTGTGGGAAGAGGAACCTCCATGGCCTGTTACCGCCCAACTGGACTAGGACTTTTGCCTTAGTTCCATTCCATTCACCTTGGCACTCTATAAAATCCCTGAGAATCAACATGGCCACTGAAGTTGGAGAGATCTAACAAATTATTTCAATCTCAACCTGTATATTAACTCAATAGGAGTTCCTAAAAGAGTAACTAATAAATTTAAAAATGAAAGAACACAAAAATAAGTGTAGAAATAGAACCAATAGGAGTGAAAAGAAAAGAGGAGGGATCTGAAGGAAATAATTTATACGGAGCTCCATTTCTGAGACAAAATTACTTGAATTGGCTTAGGTCAGCAAACTACAGAAGAAACAGGATATGCTAGGCCGCTGCTTGGATAGCTGATGCCTGCTTATCAGCCTCCTCCTTCCCCTTCTTCCCCCCACTTAGTTGCCTTCACCCAAACCAAAGAAGTTTAGTCTAAGATGAAAGTTTACTAGTCTGCAAAATAGCTCGCTTTGTCTGTTCTTATCAACCTGCCCAGCTACTTAGGTCATAAATCAAATACTTGAAGAGCCCCAAAGCTAAATAGGACTGCAATGCATTGTGGGCTGCAACAAAATGCAGCAAGATAACCCTAAAAACATCACATGAAACCCCTACCCTACAATCAATAGACGATGTCCGGGAAGATTGTGACCCCATAGTACTCAACCTATAAGGAACCAGGGGAGGGACCTGCACACTAGGGGATAAATTGATTGTTGAAACTGTGCTGGGTGTGCCTGCTCATCAGACACCCAATCTTGCAAGACCGTCATTAAAAATCTCACTTTCACTGTTCTCCGGTTCCCTAAGTCCATTCTTTGGGATTGGACAGGTGAGTTTGTCTCTCCCATTCTCTAAGTACCTGTTCCTTACTGATGATGCTCTAACAGATGTGATTCTGAGCTGCACTCCTTTCTCTGAGCTTGAGCTCCTGGTGTGGTCAGCCCCATGCAAACTTATGGCAGAAGGCAGGGATAATGAGGCTACAAGAAAAGCTCTAGTCATCATCTCCCAAGACAAGGATCAGGGCCCTGCAAACACTCAGAAAATTACTCTTCCCCTCCTCAATGGACCATGTTTTTCTGATAGACTACTTTTGAACCTTTAAGACCCAGCTTTAAGCATCATACCACTTGTGAAGTCTTCTCTGACTCCCCAGAGAAAAACTGATTACATCTTCCTTTAGACCATCTCTATGCTTGTTATAAATGCATCTATTATAGCACTAATAATTCTGAATTAGGTTTTCATTTCTGAAATGAACAAATGGCTATAAATAAGGTAAAGGATGTGTTGGAAACAGTAGAAGATAAAAGTTGGAGTCAAATCTTGGAGGGTCTTAAACACTTAGCAGAGAGGCCTGAACTGAATGAGGGCACAATTGGGGGTCAACGATTACTTTTGTGCAAAGGACATAGCAAAACAAGTGTTCATTATCGTGGGAGTAAAGGCATAGAGGTGGGAATTATCCTAAATTTCATGAGAATGCCTATATGTTGAGGAGATGGAGGAACTAGTGAGAACCCAGGCATGACCCTGTGGGACCCAGACTGAACTGCCAGCTAATTTCATAATGCAAAGATTTCTTTCTTTTACGACAAATGGATCCAAGTAAAGTCCTGAAAACCATAACAAGAGGCTACTAAAGGGTCTCTAGGCAGCTCCATATAGGAGCATGAAGACTGGGCTGGGTAAGAGAAGAAGGGATAGGGATAGTGACTACTCCCAGATGGCATTGGGACCTGTAGCCCATTTTGCTTTGGACCATTTAGGATGTAAGAGAAAATGAGAACAGCTAGGTCCAAGTCCCAATCCACACTGTGCTGTGGTCTACCTAAGCAGTCAGCTCAGGAACGGCCCTTACACATGCACACGTCACTGGCAGCCCTTAGTGTTTCCACCCAGCAGGGGAAAACCAACCTTCCCAGCAGTCTGTGCAAAGGCCAAGCAGCTTAGAGTTCCCTGGAGAGACTATTCAGAAGGTATAAAAGGGCATAGGGTGTGGTTGAGCACAATGACCAGCAAATACTTTAGACTCCTGCTTCAAAGTGGGCTTGACCTGTACTGACAAACAAGGCAGAAAAAGCCCCAGCTTGGTTTTGGCCTGACTTCAGAGGGGGACAAAAATTGCCCACAAACAGCCAGTCATGAAAAAATATTTGTTCCCTCTGGAAAATCATGGCCTTTAGCACATTCCCCAGAATTACGTCAACCAGGGAACAGTGCCAAAAATGTGACTTTCATGTTTCTGCAGCAACAGACGATTTCCTCTCTCCACTTGGCTTTTTTTCTTATATGTATAAATAAAGGAGCCAGTCAATCGCTCAAAAAATATGAACATCTTAAGCATTTCCAGGCTTTGCAAGTAGTAATTATTAATAGAAGCAAGTGACCATGCCTGTTAGAAATGTTATTTCACATATTCCTTTTCTGGTTTCTTAAAGGAGATTTATATATGTGGCCAGGCTGAACTGAAATAATAAGAGTTGACACAATGACCACATGAAAATGGATTTTTCCTCACTTGATTTATGTCACCAACCTTGCATATAAATGTTCCATTCTGTCTGCCCAAAGATTCTTAAGCCTGGGGACAGAGGACTGGAAGTCACTCAGCCCATGCAGTCTGAGAAGAGAATCCACCAGGGAAAAAAAAAAAAAAAAAAGATAATGGAAACATCAGGGAAGCTCAGCTGTGTAACTGAACCACTGTTGTTTGGACTTAGCCAGGGGTCATTGTAAAATCCAACAATGGATGAAAAGCAATATTCATTGTTCAGTTCTTGCCTTCAACTTCTATCCCTTCGTACTTAATTCTTATCTAATCTGCCTTTCTTCCTGATCAATATCATTTCTCATAACTCTGGAAGTGAAATGTCTTACTCCTTGACTACCTTGACTGCTCTCTTTCCTTTCTCTCCACCAACTGTTTGCCCCATCAGCACTCCCAATATGACAGAGGGGTAGAGACTTTGCCCAGCTACATAGCTTAGCTCTAGTTGCACTATATCCAAAAGCCTTTCAGTCCGAGTTATAGCTGGAACTATAAAGGGAACTAGGGCCCAAAAATGTTTCCATCTGCTCAGGTGAAGAATTCTTTCTGATTAACCTATAACTGAATGGGATATTTACTTGTCCAGACTTGTCCACAGCAGGATTATGTGAATATCCTGCTCTACTACTAAAAGGATTTTGCCCTCTAACTGCTAGTTATCTAGCTATCTAACTGAGGCAGGGCTGCCCCCTTCCAGGAAGTGGAATAGAAAATCCAAAATAGACGTCTCTGTGGTATAACACTGGAGTGAATTATTACTTAGAAACGTATGCTACTGTCAGGTGTCAAACAGCCAAGGAATGCCAGCTAAGTTTGCATCAAGAATTGATACTAAGCAAAAAGCAATTCAAATTAAGCTGAAGCCAGTTCCTTACCTTCCCAGACTTCAGGAGACAACTTAAAAGACCAATTTTCTACAGCACTTTCATAAGGATGTTGTTAGTCATATTGAAGAAGTATAACGTGATTTTTCCAAAATCTTATGAGACTCCAAAGAAATTTTTGAAGTCCTTAGGGCTTACTAGCATATGAAGCTCTAATATGTATTGACTTTGTTGGGAGCCCATCACAATAATCTACCGGGAGATAGTCTGTACCAAAACCATAACAATGGCCTGATCAAATTTGCATTTTACAAATTTAGTTGAGTATTTGAATTGCCACGAGTGTGCTGAGCCTAGTCAGTCCCTTAGAATAAGTAAAGGAAGATATTTCAGCGATTAAGTACCTAAGTTTCATAGTCCAACAGGTAAGTTTTCTTTTATTACACAGTGTAAGGTGTGGCACACTAAGCTGAGGTATACACCAGTTTTCTGATTTGTAAAATGGAAACAATAATAGTACTGACATTATATGAGAGAAAAATGGTTTTGTACAACCTCAGGATTCAGTGCCCTGAGTCACAGCCCCTCCAGCTACAGTTGTGTCTAAAAGGGGCCAAGGTACAGCTCAGAGCATGCCAGGCCCAAGCCTTGTCAGCCGCCATGTGGTGTTGGGCCTGCAGGTGCACAGAAAACAAGAGTTGAGTTTTTGGAGCCTCTGCCTAGATTTCAGAGGATGTATGGAAATACCCAGATGTCCAACCAGAAGTCTGCTGCAAGGGGAGTACCCTCATGGAGAACCTCTGCTAGGGTAGTGTGGAAGAGAAATGTCGGGTTGGAGCCCCCACAAAGAGTCCCTACTAGGTCATTGCCTGGTGGAGCTGTGAGAAGAGGGCCAGAAAAGTAGATCCACTGACAGCTTTCACCATGCGCCTGGAAAAGCTGCAGGTACTCAACACCAGCCCATGAAAGCAGTCACAGGGTATAGCAGGAGTTATACTCTGCAGAGCCACAGAAACAGAGCTGCCTTGTCTTAGATAAGACTTTGAACTTGAACGTTAGAGTTAATACTGGAATTTGTTAAGACTTCGGAGATGGGCCGGGCGCGGTGGCTCAAGCCTGTAATCCCAGCGCTTTGGGAGGCCGAGATGGGCGGATCTCGAGGTCAGGAGATCGAGGCCATCCTGGCTAACACGGTGAAACCCCATCTCTACTAAAAAATACAAAAAAACTAGCCGGGCGAGGTGGTGGGCGCCTGTAGTCCCAGCTACTCGGGAGGCTGAGGCAGGAGAATGGCGTAAACCCGGGAGGCGGAGCTTGCAGTGAGCTGAGATCCGGCCACTGCAATCCAGCCTGGGCGACAGAGCGAGACTCCGTCTCCAAAAAAAAAAAAAAAAAAAAAAAAGACTTCGGAGACTGTTAGGAAGGTATGATTGATTTCGAAATGTGAAAAGGACATGAGATTTGGGAGTGGCTAGGGGCAGAATGACACGGTTTGGCTCTGGGTCCCCACCCAAAGCTCATCTCGAATTGTAATCCCCATGTATCAAGAAAGGAACCTGCTGGGATGTGATTAGATCATGGGGATGATTTCCCCTATGCTGTTCTTACGACAGTGAGTTTTCACAAGATCTGAGGATGTAAAATTGGCGCTCTTCCCTTCATTCTCTCTCTCTCCTGCCACAACGTAAGGATGCCTTGCTTCCTCTTTGTCTTCTGCCCTGATTGTAAGATTTCTGAGGCCTTCCTAGCCATGCAGAACTGTGAGTTAAGCCTCTTGTTTATAAATTACCAGTATCAGTTTGTATCTTTATAGCAGTGTGAAAATGGACTAATATAAGTACCAATGTATTAAATTTGTTCTAGGGATATATATATATTTATAGCATCTATAACTCAACATAGTTTTTGGCACATGGTAATCACCCAATGAATAGTAACTAATATTATTATCATTTGAATGACTATCTCTTTATTAGGTCACAAAATATATAAGGCTTAAATGCACATGTAGAACATTATAGAGACCATACGTCATAAATCTATGTCCACAGTGCCTGTATCTGCTTTAGGACACCCTCTTAAAAGTCCACAGATAACACTGTTAGCCCCAAAAGGACCCACTTTGTAAAGTTTGTAGTACTAAAAAATTGGTTGAGCAAGTAAAAAGCAGTGATTATACTTCAAGCCTGGTAGAAATTACAGAGCAGGACTGCCGTGTTCTTTATTATGAAAATTAGAGGTGCCTAGGTAAAAGAAGCAGAATAATGAAAGAAATCATGGCATGGGCTGAATACAGGGAAACCCCAAAGGATTTTTTACTGGTTTATCTGAAGTCCTCAAGTTTTTTTCTAGCTTGAGATCTTCTGTAATCTGAGCTTTCTCTCCTGCATAACCAATTTATTTCTCTCTAGTTGTTCATTCCCACCAGCACACAAACAAGAAAAAAAAAATGAACCCTCTCATGACCCAGCACACTTTCTGTTATGCCCAAATTTTCTGCTCATTATGACAGAAAAACTTCTTCAAAGGATCGTCTAAAGTCACTGTCTCCTACTTTCTTACCTCTGTTTCTAAACTTAATCCACTACAACTGGGTTTATGTTTCTAAAATTCTACTAAAATTACTCTTGTCAAAATCACTAATGGTGTCCATAGTACTACTGGGTAGAAACCTCTCTGTCTTCTATCTGGTTAATCTCTATTCTTTTTCCCAAAGTATTTTGTTCTCATCTTCTTGGCACCATGTCCACCTGGTCTTCTCCTAATTCACTTGCATCTCCTTTTCATTTTTCTTTACTAGTTTCTCTTTCTTTGCTCCATGTCTAAATGTTGGTATGTCCTCAGTTATGGTCCCAGGATACTTCTTGTTTTTATTCACATTCTCTCCCCAGAAAATCTTATCCAATCCTGTGGCTTTATACAGACCATCTATATAAGGATGAGTTGTATCTTTTAACTAAATTTCTAAATCCAGATTGGCATATCCAACTACTTAATTCACCTCACCACTTGCACCTTCAATAACCATCTCAAACTCAATGTTTCCAGCACAGAACTCTTGTTCCCACCACCAAACACACAAAACTTGCCCCTCCTCAAGTTTTACCCATCTCAGGAAATAAGGCAAAAAAGGAGTCATCCTTGATTCTTTACTTTTCATACAGGTTACATCTGATTTATAAGATTTTGCTATAAATTAATCCTTGAAGACATATCCCAAATCCATCTACTTCCCTCTACATTCACTGCTAACACTTTACAAAGATTATTTCTCTTACCTAGATTACCACAACAGCCTTCTCATATGTCTCCCTGCATATATTCTTGCCCCACTATTCTCCAAGAGTGGTCAGAGTCATTCTTTTAAAATATAACTTGCATCATTTAATGTTTTTATTTAAAGATGTCCAATAGCTTAATACTACTCTCAGAATAACATTAAACATTTTAATACAATTAACTAGACCCTACATAATCTGTCCCTACCCATTTCATCTCATGCCACTCTCTTTATCACTATGCTTCCGCCATACCGGCCTTTCTTCCATGTGACACTCCCTCTCGTTGTTCCCTCTGTCTGTAAATGTACCTCCACTAGATTTCATTTAGCTGAACTCTTCTTGTCATTTGGATCTCAGCTTAATGTCACCCAGTTACTCTATATCATATCACCTTGTTTTCTTTAACCTTAACATTGATCATTAACATTTTTCTTTGTTTATTATCAGTGTGCTCCCATAACAAACTAGAATTTACGCTATGCAAGAATAAGGACTGTGTAAATCTTGTTCAACATTGTATTCCCTACCACTGGAACAGTGTCTAGCACTTAGTAAGTGCCATAAAGGCATAATTTTGATATATTTATTATTATATCTCCATGGCCTAGAATGGCATCAGACATATGTAAGTATTCAATAACTATTTCTTTGGAAAATAAATACGTAGTAAGAATGCAATAAATATTTGTTGAATGGATCCCTGTCTACCTAGGTTAAGTTCCCATTCAGACCAATTATTTGTCTTGGGAACAAGAATGCACAAAGTACAAGCATTAAAAATGTTCATAAGGTCCAAAGAGAAAGTAATCCACTAGACTTCATTCATTCTTTGCTTTTATTATTAGTCCTCTGCTGGTTAGAAACACAGGTTGTATTCTCTTTCTAGTAATGCTAGAAACAAGCCTTGTCATTCAGCTATTACCAGCTGAGGTATACATAACATCCTCACCCCATTCCCAGACACTATCATTGACCATTTCAAAAGAATAAGTTTATGTTTTTCCTGGAAGTATTAATACTTATAGAACGTGCCCAGTGCTAAAGAGAATACCACTGACCATCATCATGCTTATAAATATGCCACTTTTCACTTCTAGGTAAAGATGAAAGAGTAAATACATTTACCTTCATCTCCTGCCAAAAATTCACTTAAATAATAGAATGATATTTTAATAATACTTAAATAATAGAATGATACTTTTTTCATAAGACAGGAGATTTTGCGAGCATTATATGGTGAATTTGCCTCATACATAAAGAAAGATCTTAGGTATTGACATTGGGTATTTATTAAGGAAAAGTTCAAGTTAGATTATTCTATGATGAAGCCCACAGATTTCAAGCCTCAACAAACTGCACAAAGAATCTTTCCACAAAAAAATCTGTAAACTCAAAGATAGGACATTTGAAATTATGCAATAAGAAGAGGAATGAAAAAGAAAGAAGGAGGCCTACAGGAATGATGGGCATCATCAAGAGAAGTAATTTTTAGATTATAGGAGTGATAGACAGAAAAGATAGGGAAAGAGGCAAAAGCTCATTTAAAGAAATAATAGCTAAAAATTTCCCAAATCTGAGAAGAGACATCAAGGTACATACACGAATCTGAAAGAGTACAAATAGGTGCAACCCAAAGAGTACTTTGTTGAGACACATTATTATCAAATTATAATAAAAGAAACACGTTAGTTTGCTTTGTTTTTGTCTTTCCAAGTTTTAGCTTAGGTTCAAGGGGTACACGTGCAGGTATTGTTGCATGGGTAAACTGCATGTCATGTGCGCTTTGTGTACAGATTATTCTATCATCCAGATAATGAGCATAGTACCTGATAGGCAGTTTTTTTTTTTTATCTTTGCAAAAAATTTATTGAGTTTTTTATTTTATTTTATTTATTTATTTATTATTATTATACTTTAAGTTGTAGGGTACATGTGCATAACGTCCAGGTTTGTTACATATGTATACTTGTGTCACGTTGGTGTGCTGCACCCATCAACTCGTCATTTACATCAGGTATAACTCCCAATGCAATCCCCCCCCTCCCCCCTCCCCATGATAGGCCCCGGTGTGTGATGTTCCCCTTCCTGAGTCCAAGTGATCTCATTGTTCAGTTCCCACCTATGAGTGAGAACATGCGGTGTTTGGTTTTCTGTTCTTGTGATAGTTTGCTAAGAATGATGGTTTCCAGCTGCATCCATGTCCCTACAAAGGACACAAACTCATCCTTTTTTATGGCTGCATAGTATTCCATGGTGTATATGTGCCACATTTTCTTAATCCAGTCTGTCACTGATGGACATTTGGGCTGATTCCAAGTCTTTGCTATTGTGAATAGTGCTGCAATAAACATACGTGTGCATGTGTCTTTATAGCAGCATAATTTATAATCCTTTGGGTATATACCCAGTAATGGGATGGCTGGGTCATATGGTACATCTAGTTCTAGATCCTTGAGGAATCGCCATACTGTTTTCCATAATGGTTGAACTAGTTTACAATCCCACCAACGGTGTAAAAGTGTTCCTATTTCTCCACATCCTCTCCAGCACTTGTTGTTTCC
>NC_037689.1:92313943-92315286 GCF_003255815.1 Theropithecus gelada
TCAAAATAATAAGAGCTATTTATGACAAACCCACAGCCAATATCATACTGAATGGGCAAAAACTGGAAAAATTCCCTTTGAAAACTGGCACAAGACAGGGATGCCCTCTCTCACCACTCCTATTCAACATAGTGTTGGAAGTTCTGGCTAGGGCAATTAGGCAAGAGAAAGCAATCAAGGGTATTCAGTTAGGAAAAGAAGAAGTCAAATTGTCCCTGTTTGCAGATGACATGATTGTATATTTAGAAAACCCCATTGTCTCAGCCCAAAATCTCCTTAAGCTGATAAGCAACTTCAGCAAAGTCTCAGGATACAAAATTAATGTGCAAAAATCACAAGCATTCTTATACACCAGTAACAGACAAACAGAGAGCCAAATCAGGAATGAACTTCCATTCACAATTGCTTCAAAGAGAATCAAATACCTAGGAATCCAACTTACAAGGGATGTAAAGGACCTCTTCAAGGAGAACTACAAACCACTGCTCACTGAAATAAAAGAGGACACAAACAAATGGAAGAACATACCATGCTCATGGATAGGAAGAATCAATATTGTGAAAATGGCCATACTGCCCAAGGTAATTTATAGATTCAATGCCATCCCCATCAAGCTACCAATGAGTTTCTTCACAGAATTGGAAAAAACTGCTTTAAAGTTCATATGGAACCAAAAAAGAGCCCGCATCTCCAAGACAATCCTAAGTCAAAAGAACAAAGCTGGAGGCATCATGCTACCTGACTTCAAACTATACTACAAGGCTACAGTAACCAAAACAGCATGGTACTGGTACCAAAACAGAGATATAGACCAATGGAACAGAACAGAGTCCTCAGAAATAATACCACACATCTACAGCCATCTGATCTTTGACAAACCTGAGAGAAACAAGAAATGGGGAAAGGATTCCCTATTTAATAAATGGTACTGGGAAAATTGGCTAGCCATAAGTAGAAAGCTGAATCTGGATCCTTTCCTTACTCCTTATACGAAAATTAATTCAAGATGGATTAGAGACTTAAATGTTAAACCTAATACCATAAAAATCCTAGAGGAAAGCCTAGGTAGTACCATTCAGGACATAGGCATGGGCAAAGACTTCATGTCTAAAACACCAAAAGCAACGGCAGCAAAAGCCAAAATTGACAAATGGGATCTCATTAAACTAAAAAGCTTCTGCACAGCAAAAGAAACTACATTCAGAGTGAACAGGCAACCTACAGAATGGGAGAAAATTTTTGCAATCTACTCATCTGACAAAGGCCTAATATCCAGAACCTACAAAGAACTCAAACAAATTTACAAGAAAAAAACAAACAACCCCATCAAAAAGTGGGCAAAG
>NC_037689.1:92315294-92347332 GCF_003255815.1 Theropithecus gelada
TGTTGGTGGGATTGTAAACTAGTTCAACCATTATGGAAAACAGTATGGCGATTCCTCAAGGATCTAGAATTAGATGTACCATATGACCCAGCCATCCCATTACTGGGTATATACCCAAAGGATTATAAATTATGCTGCTATAAAGACACATGCACACGTATGTTTATTGCAGCACTATTCACAATAGCAAAGACTTGGAATCAACCCAAATGTCCATCAGTGACAGATTGGATTAAGAAAATGTGGCACATATACACCATGGAATACTATGCAGCCATAAAAAAGGATGAGTTTGTGTCCTTTGTAGGGACATGGATGCAGCTGGAAACCATCATTTTTAGCAAACTATCACAAGAACTGAAAACCAAACACCGCATGTTCTCACTCATAAGTGGGAACTGATCAATGAGATCACTTGGACTCAGGAAGGGGAACATCACACACCGGGGCCTATCATGGGGAGGGGGGAGGGGGGAGGTATTGCATTGGGAGTTATACCTGATGTAAATGACGAGTTAATGGGTGCAGCAGACCAACATGGCACAAGTATACATATGTAACAAACCTGCACCTTATGCACATGTACCCTACAACTTAAAGTAGAATAATAATAAATAAATTTAAAAACAAAATGTGGCTAGTTTGATAGGGAAATTGATTTCTTATTTTTATTTAGGTTTAATTAATTTAAATTTAAATAGCCACATGTGACTAGGGCCTAGCTAGAAAATGCAGAGCTAGAGCGAGGAAGTGCAAAGCTAATAAATGAAAACATCGTTTTTTTGTAAAATAAGGAAGAAATGAATTAAGGGGCACGGAATAAAACTAAGGAAATATAGACATGATCTGTAATCTAGAAAATCAACGGGAAATAAAAACTTACTAGTGATAGCATAATATTTTATGAAGTGTATCCTTATCTTTATAGTTTGCTTTAATGTCTTTCTGAATTGAGAAAATAGGTTCCTGAAACTTATGAATGGTTTTGTGTTGCTGATAGCTCTTGCTAGTGAGTTTTTTGAAACTCAAAAATGTGTTAAGCAGATCCCTGTTTAAGATCATGCTAAATATAGAAAACAATAGAAAGCTTGAAAAGTTCTCAAGAACTACTAATGCTGACTGAATAAAGGAGGAGAGAGGAAGAGCGAGAGCAGGATCATTGGGAGGACAACATATCTTTAGGCTATACTTACCTTGTGGTCCTCTTTAAAAAGTGGCCAAGAAGCCCAAAAATTAAAGAAAGAAAATAAAGAAAAATGAAAGATCAGCCCTAGAAAATTATTTTTATACAACTACAGAGACCTCTTAAATAGATCGTTGCTTACATCCAGTGGTGTGCTGGTAAACTTGCTCTTTGGAGGGGGCAAAAACCTTAATTTGCAGTGTTTGCCAGTTTCCATGGTGTAAATACTCCCACCTTAGCCAATTTCAAGATACAGACAGTTTAACAGCCAAATTTCTGAATATTTAACTATCAGTTCTTGGCATGCTGCCAATCATTAGAATAGTTCAGATCTCAAGAGATACAGGGGTGTGTGTGTGTGTGTGTGTGAGAGAGAGAGAGACAGAGAGAGAGAGAAGGTACTTGCCTTCCATAACTAAAGTGCTTCATTGCTTCATTTCTCTAGGTCTCTCTTTATGCTCATGCTTGTATATTTGAACTCAGAAAGCAAGAAAATATAAGAAACAAAATTATAGTAAGGCATATTTAACATGTAGTGAATTTTCTCCCCTTTTAGCTTCGGAAGCCTAAAATCAAAAATTAGGATGACCTTTTGTCTCTTTAAAGTATTGACAAAATTGAGGCAAAGATTGTCTCCTTGACTAAACTTTAGACAGGTTCCTCTTCACCATGTCTTTTACTAAGCCTCATCCTTGGTCCTTGTCTTCAGCCTATTTGTCCAGTTTAACAATAATCCTACTAATTTTGTTTACAGAGAATTCCCCACCCTTGATATTTGATCACCCTCATTTCTGATCAAATTCCTCATTCCTCGCCTTGATATCTGATCACCTTGGCCTACAATCAGCAAGAATCCTGTTAAATTGGTTTAGCAAGAATTGCCTCCAATGTGAAGTCTCCTCTTGGTAATTCCATCTACTGAACCTGTCATTCTGCTCATTGATTACGTATTCCCTTTGCTTTATTCAGGTTCTTTGCTGTATTCAGAGTTGAACCCAATCTCTCACCTCTATTGTGATAGTCCTGATACTTGCTTTAATAATCCTGAATCAAGTCTTCCTTACCGTTTTAACAAGTGTCAGAATAATTTTCAATAGTTATGGGGCTACAACTTAGCATCAAATGTGTCATTGGACCCCCAGACCTCTCACCCAAGACCCTAAGTGTACGCCATTGAAGCCTTTGTCTTCACTCCTTAGTTACTGATCAGAGATCCATTGGTGAGTCCAACTCTTGAGCCAGTGCTCTGGGTGACAGTCCACTGAAGCATGTTAAGGACAGATTTTGATTCCTAGCATTCTGAGTACATTCTCTAAAGCTCAATTAGATATCTTGAAAGGTACTTCCTAAGCTAGAAGTTCCTCCTGGCATTTAATTTTGAGTGGATATTCACTTACTTACCCGTGGCTCAGAATTTTTTTTTTCTTGGCTGCTTGTGAGGCCTCTTTGTTCTATTTGATCCTGCTTCTCCCTTAGGAAATTTTCTGTCAACTGAACCTCCCTTTGTTGAACCCTGGGTAACTATATGCTCTACCACTATTGTGCTAACTACCCACTTTCCACCTTGCTGGCATGATTTTACTGAGAAAATTGGAACTCCATTGGCTTCTTAAGAAAACTTAAATCTATCCAAACTTGCTCATCTGTGACCTCTCCCTTCCGATAACTTCTGCTCCTTCCTCCTTCTTTTACCACCTTCCATCTTCCCTTCAGTTTCCTTGGATTCCTTGAAATGTCTTCCTTCACAACAGTCTACCTCCTCCACACCTCCATCCATCCCTGCCAGACTTTTCCCTTCCCATTCCAACTCCTAAATTCTCTATAGTCACTTGAACTGTGGGCCCCTCTTCCCCCATTAGGGGCTCTCAAGATATTTGGGGAACTTAAAACCAAATACATATCGGAACAAAAGAAAATCTTAAAAGTCTCCTCCATGAATATTGCTGAAAAGAAATATTGAGAAGGTAACTTTTTTTTTAATCACCAGCAATACAATTCAGATAAAAATATGAAGCAGAGAGAAGATGAGAACCAGCTATTTTAAATAAACCAATGAGTTTTATATTACTGTATTTATCAGACTCATGACCGAAATTTCAGAATAAAAGCTGCAGCGTCTATTTGCACCTGTCTGTGTATGTTTGGATATGTATGTATGTTATGTACATGCAACACTTTTTATTTCCAAATAACATTACCAAATTATTTCCTAAAATCATATAAAGCTAGTCTTTTCTGATTGGCTTAGAGATAATCACATACGTAAATTAAACATTACTTAAACTCCCAGAAATATAGAAACTAATCAAAATGTTTTTCAAGTATATGCAATTACATAAATATTGGTAAATAAGACTAGTTTGATATTATTGGTTTAACTAATATGGGTATGCCTTCTGAGTTATCAGCATTAAGTACATAGGGGAGAAAATATCTTAGCTTTCTACCCTTTGAAGTTCTCAGGTAGGGCTCTAACAAGAGAAATATTGACAGATAAAAGCATACAAATGCATTTATTATTAGTTTTTTGTGACACGAAAGCCTTCGTGATGAAATGAAGACCTGAAGTAACAATTAAACCTGAGTGTTCTTGTGATAGGTTTGATGAAGAGTGGAAAGTTTTGGAAGAATGAGTTAAGACAAAGGGTATGAGCTAAGTGTAGTAAACTGAAAGGATCTTAACAAAGCTCATTCATTCAAATTCCTCTCACTGTCCCTCCATCTTCAGAGATAAGGATGCTCCTTTCCTCTGGGTATTGGGAGGGAACCTGTTATATAAATAGGTTATTATCTACATTAGTGGAGAAGGACCGAGGACTGTCAGAGATTCCTTCCTGACATTTCTCAGGTTCTTCTAGCTTAAAATAGTTAACATGCCAATGTGCCATATTTTGTGGTAATGTCTTCTAAACCTACCAAGTATAATATGACATATGTTTTGACTCTAGTTTTTTTACTAGTGAAATAAGGTAATATTGTAACAGTGAAAAGGAAGTTTAGAACAACTAACCGCATTTCACTCCTAGCCTCTGCATGGTGATATCTTTTAAATTAATTAATTTTTCTTATGTCTGCATGCAGGGCAAACTAACTATGGAAGGAATTTAGTTTATAGTTCACCTTTAAATCAAGGACAATAATAATACCTTTTCCAATGATAACCTCCCAAGGAAATAAGAAAGTATGCATATACTAATAATGTTATGCTAAAGATTTATAGGAACATTTGTGACCTGAATTATTATGCCACTCAAAGTCAACAAAAAAATAATAAAGAAGTTTCACAATCCTCTTAGACCCTTGCTGCTGCCCAGATGTCTGTGGTCATTGGTCAACTCTTGACCTCACCCCCCACTTTCTCCTCCCTCCTCAGAAGAGGAGCCTAACATTTATATTACCTTAAGATAGTTCTTTAGGATACAAATTCTGCCATCTTTTCAGTTTGCTGGCTCTGAATAAAGTTGTTTTCCTTGTGCAAATACCTTCTACCAACTTACTGGCTATCATGCAGTGAGTGCTACAAGAAGTGGACTTGGTTACTAGATGTTCAGGATTATAAAAATTATAGATTCAACCTAAGAACAGAAGTCCAAGTAAACAGCAGTAAAAAAAATTAAAAAAAATAGCTGGGCACGGTGGCTTATGCCTGTAATTCCAGCACTTTGGGAGGCCAAGGCAGGCAGATCACCTGAGGTCAAGAGTTCGAGATCAGCCTGACCAACACGGAGAAACCCCATCTCTACTAAAAATACAAAATTAGCGGGGTGTGGTGGCACATGCCTGTAATCCCAGCTACTCAGGAGGCTGAGGCAGGAGAATCACTTGAACTGGGGAGGAGGAGGTTGTGGTGAGCCGAGACCTCATCTCAAAAAAAAAAAAAGTAAGATTTTTGGTTTTTACTTTTGATACATTTCTAACATGCATGTGCTGTAAAAGTAGTTAACAGGAAAATAATTTGAGATGATGACTAGTTTGTTTAATGTAATAATACATTTGCTTAAAAATAGTTTTCAAAAACTTTTTGGTAACTTGCAAACTTAAAGTTATGCTAAGTAACATTAATTAAATATTTAGATCAATTCTAAGTAAGATAAAATACAAAAGTATTTATAAGTTTAAGTTTGTATACTCTTGGCCTCTTATATTTATATAATACAAAATATTAAATATATTCAAGTCTGCTATTAAAATGTTCTTATTGTTGGCCAGGCGCAGTGGCTCATGCCTGTAATCCCAGCACTTCGGGAGACTGAGGTGGGCAGATCACAAGGTCAGGAGTTTGAGACCATCCTGGCCAACATAGTGAAACCCTGACTTTACTAAAATACAAGAAAAAAAAAATTAGCTGGGCGTGGTGGTGCACACCTGCAGTCCCAGCTACTCGGAAGGCTGAGGCAGGGAAATTGCTTTAACCAGGGAGACGGAGGTTGCAGTGAGCCGAGATCACACCACTGCACTCCAGCCTGGTGACAGAGTGAGACCCTGTCTAAAGAAAAAAAAACAAGGATGGAAAGGACTTCAACAAAGAGGGAGTATCCAAGAGACTCATAGAAAGGACTATGACTAGTATTACAGGGTACAGGCTTCTGAAGGCATTGCTTAAATAACTTGGAAACCATATCTCTTGACTGCATGAGGATTTCCAGAATTTTAGTAGAGAAGATGATGGGTTCATCAAACTGCTAACCGAAGATTTAGAAGAATAGGAAGTAATTACACCGGATTGGATGAATTTATAAAGAATGCTTATAATTTACTATGGCTTTTTGATTGGAAACTGGCTAGTTCTTTAATATAGATGTTCTGGATATAAGGAAACGGTTTCGCTTTTCTCTTGAATTATTTCTAATAATTAACAATTAGTAAATTATATATCTGTAAACAGAAATGCAACATTTAATTTTCTCCCTGTCTGTTCTCTCCAGAATCTGGAAATTCTTACTGAGTGATCTCATTTTTATTGTAATATAATTATTTACATAAAGTAAATAAGAATATCTTTCACTTTTGAAGAGACTTAATTGGAATCATTCATTACATAACCAAGACTTTGATTAAAATGTCATATTTGATAAAGATTTACATAGAGTCAGATACGACGAGACAGTTTTAACAGACTAAGGTTGATTGCATGGAGACAGTCCTTACTAAGCTTTCTTGGGGAAACCAGCCTGGTATCTGGCTTACAGAGTTTCCAGCCTTACAATGAGTGAGAAAGGTCTTCTTGGCAGGCCTTTGAACCTTGAAATATTTGAGGGATCTCAAAAGGAGAGGACTCCACCTAGATCTAAAGGTTAAATCTGGCAGGTAAAATCTGGTGGTGTGTTCTCGGCTTGGCTTTCTAGCCTGGAGAGGATTTTCAAAGTCTAATCTGAGATTTCTTGTGAGAAGTTCCAGTAAAGGAGACTCAAAAAGACTTATGTCCTCAATTACCATTCTTGCCACTGTTATGTAAATAATCAAGCCAAATCTAATAATTTGAGACTTATTAACTAAAGAAGAATAAAAAAGACTGGGGGAAACATAAAGAGGGAAACTTCATGATTCAATGGAAAACTGTAACAAATCCTTGTAGGCTATTAGATTTGAGTCCTATTAATTGTCTTTGAGGTTTTTTTTTTACTTACCTATAAACTGTCCTGGATCTTTCAATCTTCCATATTTAATCAGTCCTTATCAACTTGTCAGTTCTTCTAATTTTCTCTAATACCTGGCTACAACCTTCAAAACTAATGTTTTCAATTTTTCTTCCGCTTTCCTGACTTGGAGTCAGTAAGAACCAAAATCTTACTGCTCAGATTGAGACTATCTAAAAAAGCCCTACTAGAAAAAGCTGGATGTTTCTATGCTCTGCTCTAGGGAAATAACCATGACTGTGACACTGATGTTTTTACCATCACCAGAGACATCAAAACTGCAGACCAGGAAATCCATCAGATGGTTCCTGCTGTACTCACTTTATCATCTAAAGGTCTAAAGATGCTTTAATCCCAATATCTAGAAATGTTTAACCAATATCAAGAAATCTTCTCAACTGACTGCTCTCTGGACTCAGAAACTGGGTTTATAGTCTGCTCCAACTATTAATCATTGTTATTTTATTTTTTTCATATAAACTTTTCTCATTAAATACCAGGGGTGGGAAATTCTCAGAACTGAGGGTTCCTCCCAATTTTATACCATATAGGGTAACTTTCTAGCATTGCCATGGCATCTGTAAACTGTTGTGGGAGCACTAATGGGAGTGCCTTTTAGCATGCTAATGCATTATAATTAGCATATAATGAACAGTGAGAATGACCAGAGGTCACTTTCATCGTCATCTTGGTTTTGGTGGGTTTTGGCTGGCTTCTTTACCATAACCTGTTTTATCAGCAAGGTCTTTGTAACCTATACCTTGTGCCAACCTCCTATCCCATCCTGTGACTTAGAATGCCTAACCCCTGAGAATGCAGCCCAGTAGGTCTCAGCCTTATTATACCCAGCTCCTATTCAAGATGGAGTTACTCTGGTTCAAATACCTCTGACATAATATTATGTGTGAATATACATTAACAAGAATTGTTTTTGAGAATATGTACCTATATCAATACAGTTCTCTCTATATAGTAAACAAGTCATTAAACATGATTGCTGGCTTACCCTTTGCCTGTCATATGTGCTGTAAATATTTTGTGACTTTATTATTTGTTTTTTGACTCTTCTATGTTGCCAAAAGTATTACATTTCTCAATTTAAAAGAAAAAAAAAACACTTATCTGAGGAAGAGAAGGAGAACAACAAACCTGGTCTCAAGGCCAGCAACTGTGATGTGGAAGGAAAAGATAACAGAAAAATAAAAATTACCCAAACCTTATAAAATATAAGATTGTGGGGGTCAGATAAATACTAGGGGGGGAAAAAAAAAGGAGAGAGGTAAGGGAGTAAAACTCCAAAGCAAACCCATGATAATACTACCTAATTTTCAAAACAATATAGCATTCACTATGTTCTACTATTTTTCTCATCATAATTTTATAATGGAGAATAGAAGAAACTTTAAATTGGCTGTATCAAGTTCTCTGATTGCTTACCAGGTTAAAACAATTATTTTCTTTTAGCCTGATCTCTTTTGAGATATATGCAGTTCTATTGAAAACTTCAAATCCCACTCTGAATCTTTGCACTGTATGATGTCAGCCACCTAATCTTTCAGACTCTGCTCTTTCTCTTAAGTGATGCTATAAGTTCTATAAGTATTTGGTGCATTTCAACCAAAAACATGTTCAAAATCAGACCCTACTAACATTGGAATTTTCATTCTCACAACTCCCTCTCCTAACTCAAATCAATCCCTTTCATATTCCAATTTCCTGTTTTGTGTCAGGAAGGAGCTATTGATATTAACTCCTATCTGTACTTTCCTATACACAGAGGGAGAAGAAAAAAGAAAAAAAGCAAGTGAGGCGACAACTCCAATAACAAACATTCCCATGTCAACAACATTTTTTTTCACCTTTCCACTAATTGTGCTTCTTTGGCTACAGGGTCCACTCTATGTATTAATTCCGGAAGTGTATCTGATAATATAAAGAACCCTTCAGAAATCCTCCAAAGAAAAGACTCTAATAACTTCTGAACTTAATGTCAAAACTTATATTTTAAAATGATACATTATAACAACTTTTGAATAAATATACTTCCTCTACATTTTTTGCCAAACTAGTATAACAAATAAAAAATTTAGTCTTACACATAGACCTTTTAAAAATGTTCTTTAGTAACTAAAATAGCTGACATTTGTCTGGGACCAAGATAACTTTCTACCAGTTTACTCTCACCCTTTGGGATACTAGTATAAAAGGTCTTCCTATCTATCATGGTGGCTCATCCAGGCTGTTTCATCTCAGGAAACACCCCAGTGGCTGCTCTACTTAACAGTCTGCAGTTGCTGAGGAATTTTGCATTAATTACTTCAAAGGAGAGTTTCCATTGTTTCTACAGAGAAGGCACCAGAACAAGGAAGAGAAGAAAAAAACCTTAAAGCTTTACCCTGACATTTAGCAAATATCACCTCTCCCCTCACCCTTCATCTCTATTTGGAAATAATTCACTTTTTAGTTTATCTTTGCCAGTATCCTCAAAATACAAGTTATTTAGAAAATTTTGAATATAAGGCTTAACTGATTTGTTAGCTATCAGGTAAAACTTTGGTTGTCCTAATAACAGTTACCAATTTGCACCCGTAACAACTCAATTAGATTGCCAAGAAAGCCCTTATGAACAAATAAATTGTTTCTTTGAGGAAACATAAATTAGCCAGGCAGAAATTTTAGAGCTGAAGTTTCATTGAGTCCTAATTCTAAACTTCATGGAAGATATATGATGGTATTTGAAATGTTGACAAATGTTAATGTTTCACATATATTGATATTAAAATATAATTTTAAAAAATTATTCAAACTTCAAATTGATTTTACTTTTCAATTATTCAAATTATTCACTCCTTTACTTTTGTTTAATGTGAATCCTCTTCTACTAACGTGAAAAGTTGAGAGGCACCTAGATATCTCACGACTGGCTTTTCCATATTATACTTATTATGGAATTTTTGTTTTTCACAAGAGATTATTTTTCTAAAGATCTTTTCAAAAATTATTGTGTGTAGAGTTATTTGAGATGTATTTAAAATATTTCATATGTACAGTTTCAAAGATTTTTACAATTTGAGAAATCATCACTACTGTCCAAAGAGTGGGCATACACACCAGCTCCAAAACTTTCCCCATAGCCCTTTGTAATCCCTCTCTGCAGCCTTGCACACAAACACTCCCCAAGAAACAATGAATGTAATTTATGTTATTATAGATTACTTTGAGTTTTCTAGATGTTTATATTAATGGAATTACATAATAGGTACTCCTTATTTTCAGGCTGCATTCATTCAGGATAGTTATTTTTATATTCATCCACATTATTGGCAATTAATTTCTCTTTTTCTTTTCGTTTTTTATTATACTTTTTATTTATTTATTTATTTATTTATTTATTTATTTTATTATTATTATTATACTTTAGGTTCTAGGGTACATGTGCATAACATGCAGGTTTGTTACATATGTATACTTGTGCCATGTTGCTGTGCTGCACCCATCAACTCGTCAGCACCCATCAACTCATCATTTACATCAGGTATAACCCCTAATGCAATCCCTCACCCCTTCCCCCTCCCCATGATAGGCCCCGGTGTGTGATGTCCCCCTTCCCGAGTCCAAGTGATCTCATTGTTCACTTCCCACCTATGAGTGAGAACATGCGGTGTTTGGTTTTCTGTTCTTGTGATAGTTTGCTCAGAATGATAGTTTCCAGCTGCATCCATGTCCCTACAAAGGACACAAACTCTTCCTTTTTTATGGCTGCATAGTATTCCATGGTGTATATGTGCCACATTTTCTTAATCCAATCTGTCACTGATGGACATTTGGGTTGATTCCAAGTCTTTGCTATTGTGAATAGTGCTGCAATAAACATACGTGTGCATGTGTCTTTATAGCAGCATGATTTATAATCCTTTGGGTATATCCCCAGTAATGGGATGGCTGGGTCATATGGTACATCTAGTTCTAGATCCTTGAGGAATCGCCATACTGTTTTCCATAATGGTTGAACTAGTTTACAATCCCACCAACAGTGTAAAAGTGTTCCTATTTCTCCACATCCTCTCCAGCACCTGTTGTTTCCTGACTTTTCAATGATTGCCATTCTAACTGGTGTGAGATGGTATCTCATTGTGGTTTTGCTTTGCATTTCTCTGATGGCCAGTGATGATGAGCATTTTTTCATGTGTCTGTTGGCTGTATGAATGTCTTCTTTTGAGAAATGTCTGTTCATATCCTTGCCCACTTTTTGATGGGGTTGTTTGTTTTTTTCTTGTAAATTTGTTGGAGTTCTTTGTAGGTTCTGGATATTAGGCCTTTGTCAGATGAGTAGATTGCAAAAATTTTCTCCCATTCTGTAGGTGCCTGTTCACTCTGATGGTAGTTTCTTTTGCTGTGCAGAACCTCTTTAGTCTAATTATATCCCATTTGTCAATTTTGGCTTTTGCTGCCGTTGCTTTTGGTGTTTTAGACATGTAGTCTTTGCCCATACCTATGTCCTGAATGGTACTACCTAGGTTTTCCTTTAGGGTATTTATGGTATTAGGTCTAACATTTAAGTCTCTAATCCATCTTGAATTAATTTTCGTATAAGGAGTAAGGAAAGGATCCATTTTCAGCTTTCTACTTATGGCTAGCCAATTTTCCCGGCACCATTTATTAAATAGGGAATCCTTTCCCCATTTCTTGTTTCTCTCAGGTTTGTCAAAGATCAGATGGCTGTAGATGTGTGGTATTATTTCTGAGGACTCTGTTCTGTTCCATTGGTCTATATCTCTGTTTTGGTACCAGTACCATGCTGTTTTGGTTACTGTAGCCTTGTAGTATAGTTTGAAGTCAGGTAGCGTGATGCCTCCAGCTTTGTTCTTTTGACTTAGGATTGTCTTGGAGATGCGGGCTCTTTTTTGGTTCCATATGAACTTTAAAGCAGTTTTTTCCAATTCTATGAAGAAACTCATTGGTAGCTTGATGGGGATGGCATTGAATCCATAAACAACCTTGGGCAGTATGGCCATTTTCACGATATTGATTCTTCCTATCCATGAGCATGGTATGTTCTTCCATTTGTTTGTGTCCTCTTTTATTTCACTGAGCAGTGGTTTGTAGTTCTCCTTGAAGAGGTCCTTTACATCCCTTGTCAGTTGGATTCCTAGGTATTTTATTCTCTTTGAAGCAATTGTGAATGGGAGTTCATTCATGATTTGGCTCTATGTTTGTCTGTTACTGGCGTATACGGATGCTTGTGATTTTTGCACATTAATTTTGTATCCTGAGATTTTGCTGAAGTTGCTTATCAGCTTAAGGAGATTTTGGGCTGAGTCAATGGGGTTTTCTAAATATACAATCATGTCATCTGCAAAGAGGGACAATTTGACTTCTTCTTTTCCTAACTGAATACTCTTTATTTCTTTCTCCTGCCTGATTGCCCTGGCCAGAACTTCCAACACTATGTTGAATAGGAATGGTGAGAGAGAGCATCCCTGTCTTGTGCCAGTTTTCGAAGGGAATTTTTCCAGTTTTTGCCCATTCAGTATGATATTGGCTGTGGGTTTGTCATAAATAGCTCTTATTATTTTGAGGTATGTTCCATCAATACCGAATTTATTGAGTGTTTTTAGCATGAAGGGCTATTGAATTTTGTCAAAAGCCTTTTCTGCATCTATTGAGATAATCATGTGGTTCTTGTCTTTGGTTCTGTTTATATGCTGGATTCTGTTTATTGATTTGTGAATGTTGAACCAGCCTTGCATCCCAGGAATGAAGCCCACTTGATCATGGTGGATAAGCTTTTTGATGTGCTGCTGAATCCGGTTTGCCAGTATTTCATTGAGGATTTTTGCACGGATGTTCATCAGGGATATTGGTCTCAAATTCTCTTTTTTTATTGTGTCTCTACCAGGCTTTGGTATCAGGATGATGTTGGCCTCATAAAATGAGTTAGGGAGGATTCCCTCTTTTTCTATTGATTGGAATAGTTTCAGAAGGAATGGTACCAGCTCCTCCTTGTACCTCTGGTAGAATTCAGCTGTGAATCCATCTGGTCCTGGACTTTTTTTCGTTGGTAGGCTATTAATTATTGCCTCAATTTCAGAGCCTGCTATTGGTCTATTCAGGGATTCAACTTCTTCCTGGTTTAGTCTTGGAAGAGTGTAAGTGTTCAGGAAAATATCCATTTCTTCTAGATTTTCTAGTTTATTTGCGTAGAGGTGTTTATAGTATTCTCTGATGGTAATTTGTATTTCTGTGGGGTCGGTGGTGATATTCCCTTTATCATTTTTTATTGCGTCTATTTGATTCATCTCTCTTTTCTTCTTTATTAGTCTTGCTAGCGGTCTGTCAATTTTCTTGATCTTTTCAAAAAACCAGCTCCTGGATTCATTAATTTTTTGGAGGGTTTTTTGTGTCTCTATCTCCTTCAGTTCTGCTCTGATCTTAGTTATTTCTTGCCTTCTGCTAGCTTTTGAATGCATTTGCTCTTACTTCTCTAGATCTTTTAATTGTGGTACTAGGGTGTCAATTTTAGATCTTTCCTGCTTTCTCTTGTGGGCATTTAGTGCTATAAATTTCCCTCTACACACTGCTTTAAATGTGTCCCAGAGATTCCGGTGTGTTGTATCCTTGTTCTCATTAGTTTCAAAGAACATCTTTATTTCTGCCTTCATTTCGTTATGTACCCAGTAGTCATTCAGGAGCAGGTTGTTCAGTTTCCATGTAGTTGAGCGGTTTTGATTGAGTTTCTTAGTCCTGAGTTCTAGTTTGATTGCACTGTGGTCTGAGAGACAGTTTGTTATAATTTCTGTTCTTGTACATTTGCTGAGGAGTGATTTACTTCCAATTACGTGGTCAATTTTGGAGTAAGTACGATGTGGTGCTGAGAAGAATGTATATTCTGTTGATTTGGGGTGGAGAGTTCTATAGATGTCTATTAGGTCTGCTTGCTGCAGAGATGAGTTCAATTCCTGGATATCCTTGTTAACTTTCTGTCTTGTTGATCTGTCTAATGTTGACAGTGGAGTGTTGAAGTCTCCCATTATTATTGTATGGGAGTCTAAGTCTCTTTGTAAGTCTCTAAGGACTTGCTTCATGAATCTGGGTGCTCCTGTATTGGGTGCATATATATTTAGGATAGTTAGCTCTTCCTGTTGAATTGATCCCTTTACCATTATGTAATGGCCTTCTTTGTCTCTTTTGATCTTTGATGGTTTAAAGTCTGTTTTATCAGAGACTAGTATTGCAACCCCTGCTTTTTTTTGTTCTCCATTTGCTTGGTAAATCTTCCTCCATCCCTTTATTTTGAGCCTATGTATGTCTCTGCGTGTGAGTTGGGTCTCCTGAATACAGCAGACTGATGGGTCTTGACTCTTTATCCAGTTTGCCAGTCTGTGTCTTTTAATTGGAGCATTTAGTCCATTTACATTTAAGGTTAAGATTGTTATGTGTGAACTTGATCCTGCCATTATGATATTAACTGGTTATTTTGCTCGTGAGTTGATGCAGTTTCTTCCTAGCCTCGATGGTACTTACATTTTGGCATGTTTTTGCAATGGCTGGTACCGGTTGTTCCTTTCCATGTTGAGTGCTTCCTTCAGGGTCTCTTGTAAGGCAGGCCTGGTGGTGACAAAATCTCTAAGCATTTGCTTATCTGTAAAGGATTTTATTTCTCCTTCACTTATGAAACTTAGTTTGGCTGGATATGAAATTCTGGGTTGAAAATTCTTTTCTTTAAGAATGTTGAATATTGGCCCCCACTCTCTTCTGGCTTGGAGAGTTTCTGCCGAGAGATCTGCTGTGAGTCTGATGGGCTTCCCTTTGTGGGTAACCCGACCTTTCTCTCTGGCTGCCCTTAAGATTTTTTCCTTCATTTCAACTTTGGTGAATCTGGCAATTATGTGTCTTGGAGTTGCTCTTCTCGAGGAGTATCTTTGTGGCGTTCTCTGTATTTCCTGGATTTGAATGTTGGCCTGCCCTACTAGGTTGGGGAAGTTCTCCTGGATGATATCCTGAAGAGTGTTTTCCAACTTGGTTCCATTTTCCCCCTCACTTTCAGGCACCCCAATCAGATGTAGATTTGGTCTTTTTACATAATCCCATACTTCTTGCAGGCTTTGTTCATTTCTTTTTCTTCTTTTTTCTTTTGGTTTCTCTTCTCGCTTCATTTCATTCATTTGATCCTCAATCGCTGATACTCTTTCTTCCAGTTGATCGAGTCGGTTACTGAAGCTTGTGCATTTGTCACGTATTTCTCGTGTCATGGTTTTCATCTCTTTCATTTCGTTTATGACCTTCTCTGCATTAATTACTCTAGCCGTCAATTCTTCCACTTTTTTTTCAAGATTTTTAGTTTCTTTGCGCTGGGTACGTAATTCCTCCTTTAGCTCTGAGAAATTTGATGGACTGAAGCCTTCTTCTCTCATCTCGTCAAAGTCATTCTCCGTCCAGCTTTGATCCGTTGCTGGCGATGAGCTGCGCTCCTTTGCCGGGGGAGATGCACTCTTATTTTTTGAATTTCCAGCTTTTCTGCCCTGCTTTTTCCCCATCTTTGTGGTTTTATGTGCCTCTGGTCTTTGATGATGGTGATGTACTGATGGGGTTTTGGTGTAGGTGTCCTTCCTGTTTGATAGTTTTCCTTCTAACAGTCAGGACCCTCAGCTGTAGGTCTGCTGGAGATTGCTTGAGGTCCACTCCAGACCCTGTTTGCCTGGGTATCAGCAGCAGAGGCTGCAGAAGATAGAATATTTCTGAACAGCGAGTGTACCTGTCTGATTCTTGCTTTGGAAGCTTCCTCTCAGGGGTGTACTCCACCCTGTGAGGTGTGGGGTGTCAGACTGCCCCTAGTGGGGGATGTCTCCCAGTTAGGCTACTCAGGGGTCAGGGACCCACTTGAGCAGGCAGTCTGTCCCTTCTCACATCTCAACCTCCGTGTTGGGAGATCCACTGCTCTCTTCAAAGCTGTCAGACAGAGTCGTTTGCGTCTGCAGAGGTTTCTGCTGCTGTTGTTGTTGTTGTTTTTGTTGTTGTGTAGCTGTGCCCTGTCCCCAGAGGTGGGGTCTACAGAGACAGGCAGGTTTCCTTGAGCTGCTGTGAGCTCCACCCAGTTGTAGCTTCCCAGCAGCTTTGTTTACCCACTTAAGCCTCAGCAATGGCAGGCGCCCCTCCCCCAGCCTCGCTGCTGCCTTGCCGGTAGATCACAGACTGCTGTGCTAGCAATGAGGGAGGCTCCGTGGGCGTGGGACCCTCCCGGCCAGGTGTGGGATATGATCTCCTGGTGTGCCTGTTTGCTTAACGCGCAATATTGGGGTGGGAGTTACCCGATTTTCCAGGTGTTGTGTGTCTCAGTTCCCCTGGCTAGGAAAAGGGATTCCCTTCCCCCTTGCGCTTCCCAGGTGAGGCGATGCCTCGCCCTGCTTCAGCTCTCGCTGGTCGGGCTGCAGCAGCTGACCAGCACCGATCGTCGGGCACTCCCCAGTGAGATGAACCCAGTACCTCAGTTGAAAATGCAGAAATCACTGGTCTTCTGTGTCGCTCGCGCTGGGAGTTGGAGACTGGAGCTGTTCCTATTCGGCCATCTAAGTGTTTTAAATCTTTAACCTAATTGACAGGCTTCCCAAAAATCAAATTTCAGCTTCAAAATTAAGTAGTTTTTGACCTCTAACTGTGGGATGCTCCAGCGGGCCCATGAAGCATCCAAAAGAGAGGTAAACAGAATTATTTGACATGTTAAATTACAAGAGAAGCATTGTCAAAATAAGAAATAACGTTTAACCTTTTTCAGGCTGTATTTCAGTAAATGTTATTAATATATGTTGTAAAATTATATGAGATTTATCCAATTCTAATATGTTTGAGTATATGCTATCAATCATGATTATGGTTATTATGTTGTAATTGTAGGCCACAGAAATAACCAAATTTCCTTGTCATTTGTGTCTTTAACTATAATTATTTAAAGTCATTTTCACAGTTCATTGCTTAATGCTGATGCAGTTTCTGAAAACTTCACAAGCATACAGAATCCTAGAATATGGCGTCTTTTAGGAGGTTTATGAAAGGATGGAAAGGACCCTGAAAAGCACTCTTGAATACATGTTTCTGATAACTTCAGAATCATATCATTTGGACTGGGTAAGAATTCCTGGAACTTGGGTGAAAAGACTGATTTATAAAACTGCCAACCCAAGTAGTACAAAAATTAAGTGAACACCAAGAAAATACTTTGCCAGATTTTCATGCTAAATCAGCCAATATTGAAACTGAACACCATGGTGTAATTCAAATTACCTGTGATAACCCATCAGTTATCAGTGCTATGCACCTAAATTGAAGAAGCAACTGGTATTGAAGAGGACATAAGTCCAATGTTAAGCACGGACTCTTGGAAAACCAGGACAGCCACCTTGTACTTCTTGAGTTCTTAAACTTTTAGTTATTAAAAGTTATGCATTCCATGACTAATCATGGAAAAAATAAAATGATCCAAATTAAATATATATTCGTTTGGTGACTTCTCAATTGCTAAAATAGTTTCTGACCAATGTTTGGTTTGTCAAACCCATATTGCTGGGAAGACAATGCTTCAAGTACATTCTGTTACCTGATGGCCCATGGAAACATTTATAGAGGGATTTCATTCAATTATCATTTCCAATGCATGTTTTCTGGTTTTATAAGAGCTTTCTCATGCCAGAGGGCTAATTTTACAAGAGTATTGTGTTATGCCACAGTGTATTTTCACCAGATAAATAAAGCTTTTCATGGTTCACTGACTGAGAACAGTAAACCTCTTCTTAATTGAGAACCTGAATATTGGATCTTCTGAAAACATCAGAAGAAGTCTTCCCTTGCCATCCACATTGCAGCAAAACTTCAGGACCTTGAATGCTGGGTTCATAATTTCACAACTGAGAAGAGTCCCTCCACACTTCTTGGAACTGTACACCTAGACCAAACTAAAATAGAGTCACTCTTGCTAAATGTAACATAATCAAACTAAGACTTTAAGGAAACAAGCAAATCCTAGAAAAGACCAGGTTTTTGTATTTTTTTCTCCTGTAAACAGTACCTTCCAACATAAGGAGGTACCCTCTACTCTAACACTTACAAATAATAATAATAATAACCTGACATCCTTGTTTTCACCTTACAAAACACACTACTCTGCTATTTCCTAGTGGGTTTCAAGACGAAATAAATACTTTTGCAGTGGTGACAGTGAAATCAATGACTAAAGTTTTTGTCAATCTCCCACAATTTAGAGAATGACCAAAGAGGGGGAATTGTTAAATCAAGTTTATTCTAAATTGATGGGATCAATCATACTCCAAAACTTGACATCGCACAATATATCCATGTAACAAACCTACGCATGTACCTCCACTATAGAAAGCCATATGGTGGTTCTTAAAAAAAAAAACATAGAATTACCATATGGCCCAGAAATTCCACTTCCAGGTATATACATGTCTCTAATAATTAAAAACAGAGACTCATATAGATATTTGTACAGCAGTGTTCATAGCGGCATTACTCATAATAGCCCAAAAGTGGAAGAAATCCAAATACCCATGGACAGATAAATGGATAAACAAAATGTGCTATATACATACAATGAATATTATTCAGGCTTCAAAAGAAAATGGAGTTTTGATACATGTTACAATATGGATTAAACTTGAAAACGTTATGCTAAGTGAAAAAAACCAGACACAAAAAGATAATTTGTGTTTTATTTTACACATATGTGGTTTCTAGTGTAGTCAAATTCACAGAATAAAAATGTGTAAAGGTGGTTCCCAAGGTCTAAAGGGAGGGATAAATGGGAAGTTTTTGATTAATGGTGCAGGGTTGCAGTTTGGGAATATAAAACTCTTCTTGAGAAGAATGGTTGTGATGGTTGCACGATGACGTGCAAGTACTTAGTGCCACTATACTGTTCATTTAGAAACAGTTAAAATAGTAGAAGTTATGTATACTCTATGGTAACTTTTTAAGGATATTAAGGCAATTCTATGAACAACCTTATGCCAATTAATTTGACAACTTAGATGAAATGGATAAATTATTTGAAATACAGAAACTAGTAAACTCGCTAAAAAAATACATAATATGAATAAACTTACAGCTATTTAATTAATTAAAATTGTAGTGAAAAATCTTACCAAGAAAACACTGAGTCAAATTCCTCACTGATGGATTTTACCAAATATTTAATACCAATTCTACTTTAACTTGTCCAAATAATGAATCAGAGGAAGTACTTCTCCAACCATTTTATGAGAAAAGCACCACCCTGTCAACCTAAAAAGAAGAAACCAAAGCAAAATTAATATAAGGAGAGAGTCTATTTGGGCCAAACTTGAGCATTGCAACCCTAGAACATATATTAAAGTTGCTGAATGTGCACTCTGATTAACAGCAGTTACACTTGGCTTTTTAAAGACAAAAAATGGGTGACAGGGAATGGGCTAATACAGTATTGTTTTTCAGGAATTCTTAGTGGTTTACAGAAATAACATTGATTAATGATTGGCTATGTATTACTAAACTATAAGGTGTGGATTACAATGTCTTGCATGAATTAGGTGAATTTTATAGCTACTTGTAACAGTAGCATGCACTTTCAAGAAATAAATACGTAGCTTCAAGGGGAAAGTGAAACATGATTTCTGTTGCATTTAATGTCTCTCTGGACCTGCTAACTAAAATAATTTGCATTCCTCAGATAGAAGTTATTTTCTTTCCTTAACCCTGATACCAAAATCAGTCAAAGGCATTATAAGAAAGGAAAATAAAAAGAAAAACTATAGATAAGTATCCCATACGAACACCAATGTAAAATTATAAAAAATTAGTAAATTGTATGCAACAATATTTTAAAAGTATAAAAAAACACAATCAGTTGGTATTTATCCCTGTCATGCACGTTTATATTCACATTTAAAACCGATTAAAGTAATTCTGCATATTAATAACACAAAGACAAACACATAACCATCTGAATAGTTCCTGAATAAATTATGGCAAAATTCATCATCCATTCTTCATGAAAATTCTCAGCAAACTAGGAACAGAAGGAAAGTTCTTGAACCTGATGGGAACTTCCTTAACCTAATGATGGGCATCTAAGAAAAACATGCAAGTAATATCATACTTGACCATGAAAGACTCAATTGTTCTCCTTAAGATTAGAAAAAACACAGAAAGATTTGCTCTTTGCACTTCAATTCAGCATTAAATTAGAGATTTGGCCAGTGGCATATAACAAGACACGGAAATAAAAGGCACTTATATTTGGAAGGAAGAAGTAAAACTCTTTTTTTCTCAGACAACATGATCACATATTTTAAAAATCTAAAGGAATATAATAATTTGTGTGTGTAGCAAGGTTGCAGAGTGCAAGATTGGTATACATTGTATACATTGGTATTTGAGTATACTAACAATGAAAATGGGATATTGAAATTTTAAAAATTACTATTCATAATGGAATCAAAAATAAAAATACTTAAAAGTAAATCTGGTAAAATATGTGAGAGACATACACATTTAAAACTACTAAACCATGAGCCAGGTCCGGTGGCTCAAGCTTGTAATCCCAGAACTTTGGGAGGCTGAGGCAGGTGGATCATGTGGTCAGGAGATCAAGATAATCTTGGCTAACATGGTGAAACCCCGTCTCTACTAAAAATACAAAAAAAATTAGCCGGGCGTGGTGGCGGGTGCCTGTAGTCCCAGCTACTTGGGAGGCCGAGGCAGGAGAATGGCATGAACCTGGGAGGCAGAGCTTGCAGTGAGCCGAGATCAAGCCACTGCACTCCAGCCTGGGCAAAAGAGCAAGACTCCATCTCAAAAACCAAACAAACAATCAATCAAACAAAAAAACCAAAAACTACCAAACCATGATAAATAAATGAAATAAGACCGAAATAAACTGAGAAATATACTTTGTAAGCGAATCAGATGTTTTAACACTGTTAAGGTATAATTTGTTTTTAAACTTATGTATAACTTCAATGCAATCCAAGTTAAATTTCTAAAGTGTTTTTATAGAAATCAACAAACTGATTATACAATTTACATGGAAACGTAAAGCCCCTACAGTAATTAAATAAATTTTGAAAAAGAACAAAGTTGGAAGGCTAAACCTATTTAATTTCAATAATTATTATAAAGCTACAGTTATCAAAACAGTATGGGATTAGCCAAATTACAGAGAAATAGATCCATGGAACAAAAAGTCTAGAAATGAACCCACACCTATAGAGACAACTGATTTTTACACAGGATTAAAGGCATTTAACCATTAAATGGAGGAAACATAGTTTTGTAAAGACATAAGGATGGAGTAATTGGATATCTCTATGTAAATATTATAAACTTTTTAAAAATTTTAGTTTTTGTGGATACATAGTAGGTATATGTATTTATGGTGTACATGAGATATTTTGATACATGCATGCAATGTATAGTATTCACATCATGGAAAATGAGGTATCAATCCCCTCAAGCATTCATTCTTGGTGTTACAAACAATCCAATTATATTATTTTAGTTGTTTAAAAATGTACAATTAAATTATCATTGACTATAGTCACCCTGTTGTGCTATCATATAGTAGGTCTTATAGATATTAGGTCTTATAGAGTACTATTCAGCCATAAGAAAGGATGAGATCCTGTCATTGGCAAATACTATAAACTTTGATCCACCCTCATACCATATACAAAAAATTCTTCTAAAACAGATTACAGACCTAAATGTAAATCCTAAAACTAGAAAACTTTAGAAGAAAAAAATAATCTTTGCAACATTGAGTTAGAAAAAGATTTTTGATTTGACAGAAAAAATGCAATATATAAAATAAAAATTAATATATTTGACTTCATCAGAATTTAAAATTGTTGCTTTTTGAAAGACATAATTAAGATAATTAAAACAAAAGTCATAGACTAAGAAAAGATCTTTGAAAATTATATAATTGATGAAGGACTTGTATCCAGAATATACAAAGAAAAGTAAAAAACTTAACAATAAGGAAACAAACAACCTAATAAAAATCAGTAAATATTTGAACCAAGAAAAGTACATAAATGGCAAACAAGCACCTAAAAAGGTGTTCAACATCATTAGGCATAGTGAAAATGCAAATTCAACTGCAATGACAACACTGAAAACTTACTACAATAGCTAACATTGAAAAAGACTGACCATACCAAGTGTTGTTAAAGATGTGTGCAGAAACTGGAACTCTTACTGCTAGTCAGAATGCAAAATGGTACAACCCTTTTGGAAAATAGTTTTGTTACCAGAAACAGGTCCTGATCCTGATCTCAAGAGAAGGCTCTTGGACCTTGCACAAGAAAGAATTTGGGGTGAATCTATAGAGTAAATAAAAGCAAGTTTATTAAGAAAGCAAAGAAATGAAAGAATGGTTACTACACAGGCAGAGCAGCAGCATGGGCTGCTCAACTGAGTATACTTATAGTTATTTCTTGATTATATACTAAATAAGGGGTGGATTATTCATGAGTTATGCAAGAAAGGTGTGAATGATTCTCGGAACTGAAGGTTCCTCCCCCTTTTACACCACATAGGGATACTTCCTGGTGTTCCCATGACATCTGTGAACTGTTGTGTGCTAGTGGAAGTCTTTTAGCATGCTAATGCATGATAATTAGCATATAATGAGCACTGAGGATAACCAGACATTCATCCCCTTCTAAATATTCATGGGTTTTGGCCAGCTTCTTTATGGCAAATTGTTTTATCAGCAGGGTCTTAGTGACCTGTATCTTGTGCTGACCTCCTATGTCATCCTGTGATTAGAATGCCTAACCTCTTGGGAATGCAGCCCAGCAGGTCTCAGCCTTATTTCACCCAGCCCCTAATCAAGATGGAGTCATTCTGGTTCAAACACCTCTGACAGTTTCACAATTTCTCGTAAATTTAAACACATAGCTAACATCTGATCCAGCTATTCTACTCCTAGATATAGATCTAAAGAAAAGTGAAATATTATCCATACAAAGACATGTACATGAATATTCATAGCACTTTTGTATATAAAAGCCAAAAACGGAAACTAATTTGTCTATCAAGAGATGAATAGATGAACAAATTGTGGTGTATTCATAGGATGGAATAATACTCAGACATGAAGAGAAATAAATTGGGGCACACCGAAGATGGCCAAAAAGGAACAGCTCCAGCCTCCAGCTCCCAGCATGAGCCACACAGAAGATGGGTGATTTCTGCATTTTCAACTGAGGTACCGGGTTCATCTCACTGGGGCTTGTTGGACAGTCAGTGCTGGTCAGTGGGTGCAGCCCAACCAGCGAGAGCTGAAGCAGGGCGAGGCATCGCCTCACCTAGGAAGCACAAGGGGGAAAAGAATTCGTTTTCCTAGCCAAAGGAAATTGAGACACACAACACGTGGAAAATTGGGTAACTCCTACCCTAATACTGTGCTTTACCAAGGGTCTTAAAAACAGCACACCAGATTATATCCCACACTTGGCGAAGAGAGTCCCATGCCCACAGAGCCTCTCTCATTGCTAGTACAGCAGTCTGAGATCTACCTGCAAGGTGACAGCAAGGCTGGGGGAGGGGCGCCTGCTATTGCTGAGGCTTAAGTAGGTAAACAAAGCCACCAGGAAGCTCAAATTGGGTGGAGCCCACCACAGCTCAAGGAGGCCGGCCTGCCTCTGTAGACTCCTCCTCTGGGGACAGGGCATAGCTAAACAAAAAGCAGCAGAAACCTCGGCAGAGGTAAATGCCCCTGTCTGACAGCTTTGAATAGAGGAGTGGATCTCCCAGCATGGAGGTTGAGATCTGAGAATGGACAGACTGCCTGCTCAAGTGGGTCCCTGACCCCTGAGTAGCCTAATTGGAAGACATCCCCCACTAGGTGCAGACTGACACTTCACACCTGACATGGCAGGGTACACCCCTGAGATGAAGCTTCCAGAGCAAGAATCAGATAGCAACCCTCGCTGTTCAGCAATATTCTATCTTCTGCAGCCTCTGCTGCTGATACCCAGGCAAATAGCATCTGGAGTGGACTTCAAGCAAACTCCAACAGACCTGCAGCTGAGGGTCCTGACTGTTAGAAGGAAAACTAACAAACAGAAAGGACACCCACACCAAAACGCCATCAGTATGTCACCATCATCAAAGACCAAAGGCAGATAAAACCACAAAGATGGGGGAACAGCAGGGCAGAAAAGCTGGAAATTCAAAAAATCAGAGTGCATCTCCTCCTCCAAAGGAACGCAGCTCATTGTCAGCAATGGAAGAAAGGTGGACGGAGAATGACTTTGATGAGTTGGGAGAAGAAGTCTTCAGTCGATCAAACTTCTCAGAGTTAAAGGAGGAACTATGTAACCAGCGCAAAGAAACTAAAAACCTTGAAAAAGGAATGGAAGAATGGGTAACGAGAATAATCAATGCAGCAAAGATCTTAAAAGAATTGATAGGGATGAAAACCATAACACAAGAACTACGTGACAAATGGACAAGCATCAGTAATGACTCGATCAACTGGAAGAAAGAGTATTGGCAATTGAAGATCAAATGAATGAAACGAGATGAGAAGAGAAGTGTAGAGAAAAAAACAGTAAAAAGAAATGAACAAAGCCTCCAAGAAGTATGGGATTATGTGAAAAGACCAAATCTAGGTCTGATTGGTGTGCCTGAAAGTGACGGGGAAAATGGAAGTAAGTTGGAAAACACTCTTCAGGATATCATCCAGGAGAACTTCCCCAACCTAGGAAGGCAGGCCAACATTCAAATTCAGGAAATACAGAGAATGCCACAAAGATACTCCTCGAGAAGAGCAACTCCAAGACACATAATTGTCAGATTCACCAAAGTTGAAATAAAGGAAAAAATCTTAAGGGCAGCCAGAGAGAAAGGTCGGGTTACCCACAAAGGGAAGCCCATCAGACTAACAGGTGATCTCTTGCAGAAACTCTCCAAGCCAGAAGAGAGTGGGTCCCAATATTCAGCATTCTTAAAGAAAAGTATTTTAAACCCAGAATTTCATATCCAGCCAAACTAAGTTTCATAAGTGAAGGAGAAATAAAATCCTTTAGAGACAAGCAAATGCTGAGTGATTTTGTCACCACCAGGCCTGCCCTACAAGAGACCCTGAAGGAAGTACTAAATATGGAAAGGAACAACAGGTACCAGCCATTGCAAAAACATGTCAGAATGTAAAGTCCATCGATGCTAGGAAGAAACTGCATCAACTAGCAAGCAAAATAACCAGTTAATATCGTAATGACAGGATCAAGTCCACGCATAACAATATTAACCTTAAATGTAAATGGACTAAATGGTCCAATTAAAAGAAACAAACTGGCAAATTGGATAAAGAGTCAAGACTCATCAGTTTGCTGTATTCAGGAGATGCATCTCACATGCAGAGACACACATAGGCTCAAAATAAAGGGATGGAGGAAGATCTACAAAGCAAATGGAAAACAAACAAACAAACAAACAAAAAACCAGGGTTGTAATCCTGGTCTCTGATAAAACGGACTTTAAACCATCAAAGATCAAAAGAGACAAAGAAGGCCATTACATAATGGTAAAGGGATCAATACATCAGGAAGAGCTAACTATCCTAAATACATATGTACCCAATACAGGAGCCCCCAGATTCATAAAACAAGTCCTTAGAGACTTACAAAGAGACTTAGACTCCCATACAATAATAATGGGAGACTTTAACACCCCACTGTCAACATTAGACAGATCAATGAGACAGAAAGTTAACAAGGATATCCAGGAATTGAACTCAACTCTGCACCAAGCGCACCTAATAGACATCTACAGAACTCTCCACCCCAAATCAACAGAATATACATTCTTTTCAGAACCACATCGCACTCATTCCAAAATTGACCACATAGTTGGAAGTAAAGCTCTCCTCAGCAAATGCAAAAGAGCAGAAATTATAACAAACTGTCTCTCAGACCACATCACAATCAAACTAGAACTCAGGACTAAGAAACTCAAACAAAACCACTCAACTATATGGAAACTGAACAACCTGCTCCTGAGTGACTACTGGGTACATAACAAAATGAAGGCAGAAATAAAGATGTTCTTTGAAACCAATGAGAACAAAGATACAACATACCAGAATCTCTGGGACACATTTAAAGCAGTGTGTAGAGGGAAATTTATGGCACTAAATGCCCACAAGAGAAAGCAGGAAAGATCTAAAATTGACAACCTAGTACCACAATTAAAAGAACTAGAGAAGCAAGAGCAAACACATTGAAAAGCTTACAGAAGGCAAGAAATAACTAAGATCAGAGCAGAACTGAAGGAGATAGAGACACAAAAAACCCTCCAAAAAATTAATGAATCCAGGAGCTGGTTTTTGAAATGATCAACAAAATTAATAGAGCACTAGCAAGACTAATAAAGAAGAAAAGAGAGAAGAATCAAATTGACGCAATAAAAAATGATAAAGGGGATATCACCACCGACCCCACAGAAATACAAACTACCATCAGAGAATAGTATAAACACCTCTACGCAAATAAACTAGAAAACCTAGAAGAAATGGATAATTTCCTAGATACTTACACTCTCCCAAGACTAAACCAGGAAGAAGTTGAATCCCTGAATAAACCAATAGCAGGCTCTGAAATTGAGGCAATAATTAATAGCCTACCAACCAAAAAAAGTCCAGGACCAGACGAAATCAAAACCGAATTCTACCAGAGGTACAAGGAGGAGTTGGTACCATTCCTTCTGAAAGTATTCCAATCAATAGAAAAAGAGGGAATCCTCCCTAACTCATTTTATGAGGCCAACATCATCCTGATACCAAAGCCTGGCAGAAACACAACAAAAAAAGAGAATTTGAGACCAATATCCCTGATGAACACCGATGAAAAAATCTTCAATGAAATACTGGCAAATCGAATCCAGGAGCACATCAAAAAGCTTATGCACCATGACCAAGTGGGCTTTATAACTGGGATGCAAGACTGGTTCAACATACGCAAATCGATAAACGTAATTCATCATATGAACAGTAGCAAAGACAAAAACCACATGATTATCTCAATAGATGAAGAAAAGGCCTTAGCCAAAATTCAACAGTCTTTCATGCTAAAAACTCTCAATAAATTCGGTATTGATGGAACATATCTCAAAATACAAGAGCTATTTATGACGAACTCACAGTCAATATCATACTGAATGGGCAAAAACTGGAAAAATTCCCTTCGAAAACTGGCACAAGACAGGGATGCCCTCTCTCACCACTCCTATTCAACATAGTGTTGGAAGTTCTGGCTAGGGCAATCAGGCAAGAGAAAGAAATCAAGGGTATTCAGTTAGGAAAAGAAGAAGTCAAATTGTTCCTCTTTGCAGATGACAGGATTGTATATTTAGAAAACCCCATTGTCTCAGCCCAAAATCTCCTTCAGCTGATAAGCAACTTCAGCAAAGTCTCAGGATACAAAATTAATGTGCAAAAATCACAAACATTCTTATACACCAGTAACAGACAAACAGAGAGCCAAATCATGAATGAACTTCCATTCACAAAAGTCAGGAAACAACAGGTGCTGGAGAGGATGTGGAGAAATAGGAACACTTTTACACTGTTGGTGGGACTGTAAACTAGTTCACCCATTGTGGAAAACAGTGTGGCGATTCCTCAAGGATCGAGAACTAGAAATACCATTTGACCCAGCCATCCCATTACTGGGGATATACCCAAAGGATCGTAAGTCATGCTGCTATAAAGACACATGCACACGTATATTTATTGCGGCACTATTCACAATAGCAAAGACTTGGAATCAACCCAATTGTCAATCAGTGACAGACTGGATTAAGAAAATGTGGCACATATACACCATGGAATACTATGCAGCCATAAAAAAGCATGAGTTCGTGTCCTTTGTAGGGATGGATGCAGCTGGAAACCATCATTCTGAGCAAACTATCACAAGAACAGAAAACAAATACCGCATGTACTCACTCATAGTTGGGAATTGAACAATGAGATCACTTGGACACAGGAAAAGAATCACCACATACCGGCTCCTATTGTGGGGAGGACGGGCGGAGGGATAGCATTAGGAGATATACCTAATGTAAATGATGAGTTAATGGGTGCAGCATACCAACAGGGCACATGTATACATATGTAACAAACCTGCACGTGGCGCACATGTACCCCAGAACATAAAGTATAATATAAAAAGTATGGGGGGGTGGAGCAAGATGGCCGAATACGAACAGCTCCAGTCTCCAACTCCCAGCGTGAGTGAAACAGAAGACCACTGATTTCTGCATTTTCAACTGAGGTACTGAGTTCATCTCACTAGGGAGTGCCGGACAATCGGTGCTGGTCAGCTGCTGCAGCCCGACCAGCAAGAGCTGAAGCAGGGCGAGGCATCGCCTCACCTGGGAAGTGCAAGGGGAAAGGGAATCCGTTTTCCTAGCCAGGGGAACTGAGACACACAACAGCTGGAAAATCGGGTAACTCCCACTCCAATACTGCGCTTTAAGCAAACAGGCACACCAGGAGATTATATCCCACACCTGGCCGGGAGGGTCCCACACCCATGGAGCCTCCCTCATTGCTAGCACAGAAGTCTGCGATCTCAAGGAAAGGCAGCAGCGAGGCGGGGGGAGGGGTGCCGGCCATTGCTGAGGCTTAAGTAGGTAAACAAATCCACTGGGAAGCTCGAACTGGGTGGAGCTCACAGCAGCTCAAGGAAACCTGCCTGTCTCTGTAGACTCCACCTCTGGGGACAGGGCACAGTAAACAATAACAAAAGCAACAGAAACCTCTGCAGACGCAAACAACTCTGTCTGACAGCTTTGAAGAGAGCAGTGGATCTCCCAACACGGAGGTTGAGATCTGAGAAGGGACAGACTGCCTGCTCACGTGGGTCCCTGACCCCTGAGTAGCCTAACTGGGAGACATCCCCCACTAGGGGCAGTCTGACACCCCACACCTCACAGGGTGGAGTACACCCCTGAGAGGAAGCTTCCAAAGCAAGAATCAGACAGGTACACTCGCTGTTCAGCAATATTCTATCTTCTGCAGCCTCTGCTGCTGACACCCAGGAAAACAGAGTCTGGAGTGCACCTCAAGCAATCTCCAACAGACCTACAGCTGAGGGTCCTGACTGTTAGAAGGAAAACTATCAAACAGGAAGGACACCTACACCAAAACCCCATCAGTACGTCACCATCATCATCAAAGATCAGAGGCAGATAAAACCACAAAGATGGGGAAAAAGCAGGGCAGAAAAGCTGGAAATTCAAAAAATAAGAGCGCATCTCCCCCAGCAAAGGAGCGCAGCTCATCGCCAGCAATGGATCAAAGCTGGATGGAGAATGACTTTGACGAGATGAGAGAAGAAGACTTTAGTCCATCAAACTTCTCAGAGCTACCCAGCGCAAAGAAACTAAAAATCTTGAAAAAAAAGTGGAAGAATTGATGGCTAGAGTAATTAATGCAGAGAAGGTCATAAACGAAATGAAAGAGATGAAAATCATGACACAAGAAATACGTGACAAATGCACAAGCTTCAGTAACCGACTCGATCAACTGGAAGAAAGAGTATCAGCGATTGAGGATCAAATGAAGGAAATGAAGCGAGAAGAGAAACCAAAAGAAAAAAGAAGAAAAAGAAATGAACAAAGCCTGCAAGAAGTGTGGGATTATGTAAAAAGACCAAATCTACGTCTGATTGGGGTGCCTGAAAGTGAGGGGGAAAATGGAACCAAGTTGGAAAACACTCTTGAGGATATCATCCAGGAGAACTTCCCCAACCTAGTAGGGCAGGCCAACATTCAAATCCAGGAAATACAGAGAACGCCACAAAGATACTCCTCGAGAAGAGCAACTCCAAGACACATAATTGCCAGATTCACCAAAGTTGAAATGAAGGAAAAAATCTTAAGGGCAGCCAGAGAGAAAGGTCGGGTTACCCACAAAGGGAAGCCCATCAGACTCACAGCAGATCTCTCGGCAGAAACTCTCCAAGCCAGAAGAGAGTGGGGGCCAATATTCAACATTCTTAAAGAAAAGAATTTTAAACCCAGAATTTCATATCCAGCCAAACTAAGTTTCATAAGTGAAGGAGAAATAAAATCCTTTACACATAAGCAAATGTTTAGAGATTTTGTCGCCACTAGGCCTGCCTTACAAGAGACCCTGAAGGAAGCACTCAACATGGAAAGGAACAACCGGTACCAGCCACTGCAAAAACATGCCAAATTGTAAAGACCATCGAGGCTAGGAAGAAACTGCACCAACTAACGAGCAAAATAACCAGTTAATATCATAATGGCAGGATCAAGTTCACACATAACAATCTTAACCTTAAATGTAAACGGACTTAATGCTCCAATTAAAAGACACAGACTGGCAAACTGGATAAAGAGTCAAGACCCATCAGTCTGCTGTGTTTAGGAGACCAATCTCACACGCAGAGACACACATAGGCTCAAAATAAAGGGATGGAGGAAGATTTACCAAGAAAATGGAGAACAAAAAAAAAGCAGGGGTTGCAATACTAGTCTCTGATAAAACAGACTTTAAACCGTCAAAGATCAAAAGAGATAAAGAAGGCCATTACATAATGGTAAAAGGATCAATTCAACAGGAAGAACTAACTATCCTAAATATACATGCACCCAATAAAGGAGGACCCAGATTCATGAAGCAAGTCCTTAGAGACTTACAAAGAGACTTAGACTCCCATACAATAATAATGGGAGACTTCAATACTCCACTGTCAACATTAGACAGATCAACAAGACAGAAAGTTAACAAGGATATCCAGGAATTGAACTCATCTCTGCAGCAAGCAGACCTAATAGACATCTATAGAACTCTCCACCCCAAATCAACAGAATATACATTCTTCTCAGCACCACATCGCACTTATTCCAAACTTGACCACATAATTGGAAGTAAAGCACTCCTCAGCAAATGTACAAGAACAGAAATTATAACAAACTGTCTCTCAGACCACAGTGCAATCAAACTAGAACTCAGGACTAAGAAACTCAATCAAAACCGCTCAACTACATGGAAACTGAACAACCTGCTCCTGAATGACTACTGGGTACATAACCAAATGAAGGCAGAAATAAAGATGTTCTTTGAAACCAATGAGAACAAAGATACAACATACCAGAATCTCTGGGACACATTTAAAGCAGTGTGTAGAGGGAAATTTATAGCACTAAATGCCCACAAGAGAAAGTAGGAAAGATCTAAAATTGACACTCTAACATCGCAATTAAAAGAACTAGAGAAGCAAGAGCAAACACATTCGAAAGCTAGCAGAAGGCAAGAAATAACTAAGATCAGAGCAGAACTGAAGGAGATAGAGACACAAAAAACCCTCCAAAAAATCAATGAATCCAGGAGTTGGTTTTTTGAAAAGATCAACAAAATTGACAGACCACTAGCAAGACTAATAAAGAAGAAAAGAGAGAAGAATCAAATCGACGCAATTAAAAATGATAAAGGGGATATCACCACCGACCCCACAGAAATACAAACTACCATCAGAGAATACTATAAACACCTCTATGCAAATAAACTGGAAAATCTAGAAGAAATGGATAATTTCCTGGACACTTACACTCTTCCAAGACTAAACCAGGAAGAAGTTGAATCCCTGAATAGACCAATAGTAGGCTCTGAAATTGAGGCAATAATTAATAGCCTACCAACCAAAAAAAGTCCAGGACCAGATGGATTCACAGCAGAATTCTACCAGAGGTATAAGGAGGAGTTGGTACCATTCCTTCTGAAACTATTCCAATCAATAGAAAAAGAGGGAATCCTCCCTAACTCATTTTATGAGGCCAACATCATCCTGATACCAAAGCCTGGCAGAGACACAACAAAAAAAGAGAATTTTAGACCAATATCCCTGATGAACATCGATGCAAAAATCCTCAATAAAATACTGGCAAACCGGATTCAACAACACATCAAAAAGCTTATCCACCATGATCAAGTGGGCTTCATCCCTGGGATGCAAGGCTGGTTCAACATTCGCAAATCAATAAACAGAATCCAGCATATAAACAGAACCAAAGACAAGAACCACATGATTATCTCAATAGATGCAGAAAAGGCTTTTGACAAAATTCAACAGCCCTTCATGCTAAAAACGCTCAATAAATTCGGTATTGATGGAACGTACCTCAAAAT